>NC_073626.1:21123481-21265981 GCF_029407905.1 Bubalus kerabau
TCAATAAAGCAGAAATAGATGTTTTCCTGAAACTCTCTTGCTTTTTCCATGATCCAGCGGATGTTGGCAATTTGATCTCTGGTTCTCTGCCTTTCCTAAAACCAGCTTGAACATCAGGAAGTTCACGGTTCACGTATTGCTGAAGCCTGGCTTGGAGAATTTTGAGCATTACTTTACTAGCGTGTGAGATGAGTGCAATTGTGCGGTGGTTTGAGCAATCTTTGGCATTGCCTTTCTTTGGGATTGGAATGTAAACTGACCTTTTCCAGTCCTGTGGCCACTGCTGAGTTTTCCAAATTTGCTGGCATATTGAGTGCAGCACTTCCACAGCATCATCTTTCAGGATTTGGAATAGCTCAACTGGAATTCCATCACCTCCACTAGCTTTGTTCGTAGTGATGCTTTCTAAGGCCCACTTGACTTTGCATTCCAGGATGTCTGGCTCTAGGTCGGTGATCACACCATCGTGATTATCTGGGTCGTGAAGATCTTTTTTGTACAGTTCTTCTGTGTATTCTTGCCATCTCTTCTTCATATCGTCTGCTTCTGTTAGGTCCATACCATTTCTGTCCTTTATCGAGCTCATCTTTGCATGAAATGTTCCTTTGGCATCTCTGATTTTCTTGAAGAGATCCCTAGTCTTTCCCATTCTGTTGTTTTCCTCTATTTCTTTGCATTGATCGCTGAAGAAGGCTTTCTTATCTCTTCTTGCTATTCTTTGGAACTCTGCATTCAGATGTTTATATCCTTCCTTTTCTCCTTTGCTTCTCGCTTCTCTTCTTTTCACAGCTATTTGTAAGGCCTCCCCAGACAGCCATTTTGCTTTTTTACATTTCCTTTCTATGGGAATGGTCTTGATCCCTGTCTCCTGTACACTGTCACGAACCTCATTCCATAGTTCATCAGGCACTCTATCTATCAGATCTAGGCCCTTAAATCTATTTCTCACTTCCACTGTATAATCGTAAGGGATTTGATTTAGGTCATACCTGAATGGCCTAGTGCTTTTCCCTACTTTCTTCAATTTAAGTCTGAAAATTGCAATAAGGAGTTCATGGTCTGAGCCACAGTCAGCTCCTGGGCTTGTTTTTGCTGACGGTATAGAGCTTCTCCATCTTTGGCTGCAAAGAATATAATCAATCTGATTTCGGTGTTGACCATCTGGTGATGTCCATGTATAGAGTCTTCTCTTGTGTTGTTGGAAGAGGGTGTTTGTTATGACCAGTGCATTTTCTTGGCAAAACTCTATCAGTCTTTGCCCTGCTTCATTCCGTATTCCAAGGCCAAATTTGCCTGTTACTCCAGGTGTTTCTTGACTTCCTCCTTTTGCATTCCAGTCCCCTATAATGAAAAGGACATCTTTTTTGGGTGTTAGTTCTAAAAGGTCTTGTAGGTCTTCATAGAACCGTTCAACTTCAGCTTCTTCAGCGTTACTGGTTGGGGCATAGACTTGGATTACTGTGATATTGAATGGTTTGCCTTGGAAACAAACAGAGATCATTCTGTCGTTTTTGAGATTGCATCCAAGTACAGCATTTCGGACTCTTTTGTTGACCATGATGGTCAGTCCATTTCTTCTGAGGGATTCCTGCCCGCAGTAGTAGATATAATGGTCATCTGAGTTAAATTCACCCATTCCACTCCATTTCAGTTTGCTGATTCCTAGAATGTCGACATCAACCTATATAAATATATATAATCAGTCTATATAAATAGACACGGTATAAAACTGCTGAAAACCGTGTTTCTCCGGAGCCGTTCTTCAGAATTAGTGAGAGACACTCACACGGGGCTATCGTCCTTAGTTTGGCTTGATTCACGCTTTTTCTTCTGTTCCGGGTATAGACTGCTTGTTGATTATTTCCCTTGACACCTGAGTACAGACTGCAAAACGGGGGCTCCCGCGTTCAGGGAAGTGATACCTCGATGTCTGGACTCCCATTGCCTCTGCGCTGGTGGAGCTCAGCACCCGGGGGTGGCAGATCCCTGAAATTCCCACTGAGGGAGTCGGGCGGGTTGGCCGGGCTGTCCTACCGGGACCACCGCTGTTGCCCGCTGCGGTCTAAAGGGGGCTGCGTGGTTTGATTGCCTGGGAGTTTTCTCCAATATTTGGGAGAATTTTAGCTGACTTTTACTCAGATTAGATCAGACTAGATCTCAGATTCTGTGAACTTTGAGAGGACAAATGGATGAAAGGCAGGAAGCGGTGTTTCTGAAAGGGTCGCCTGCCACCTGAACATCTGAGACCTATTTTATGACATGACCCTTAAGCTTATGGCCTCAAATCCTCTCCATGGCCCCTCCTATGTCTCCAGCTTCATTTCACACTTCACTGCCCCCCTTCTCTCCCCACCACCCTGTCCTCTTATTTCCCAGAGATTTGTGAATATATTATTTGTTCCACCTCTGTTCCTAGTTACGATCGCCTCAACCTCGAAACTTCCCCTCCATCATCACTCCTTCAGATAAAACTTCCCCAAAGCTTTCTGCATAAATCTGCACACTTCTGTTAGCTTCTGTACACCTGGTCTTTTATTGCAAAGGCCAGTTAGGCAACAGATGGCAATGCTGGGGTGAGAAAGCGTTGCATTGTGGATTCCAAGTTTGTGCCATCAAGAGCATTACTATGCCCTGTCTCTCTCAACATCCAAAATCCTTCTCTCAAGGCAGTTGTATATTTTGACGTGTTCCTTATGCCCAACTTGAAAACAAAAAGAAACATATAACCACGGTGTCTAAAGAGAGCATGTCTGTCTGTTTAAATTTTATGTGGTATTAAATCATTTCCTGAATTCCAGCAGTCTCTGCCTAATGTGGTTTCTGCACCTTTGAGTATACCTTTCCTGCCTTCTTGCCTCTTTTTGCCTTTACCATTGACTTCTGCATGCTTTTATCCGATGCATGATTTATCATAGAATTTGGCCACGATTCTCCCTCTTAGGGAGTATTAACTACTCTTAACAGTAAGAGGAGAAGAATGTGATTCTTAGGGCCAAATGCACTTCCAAACCAAATAAGGGTACTTTATTTTAAAAGCACTTAGTTAAAGAGAATACAGGGCAGTCAGTAACCATCCGCAGACGCATCATCAGGGCCCCAAAGAAGTATAGAATAGATGAGGGAGGTGGAAGCACGCCAGATTAACAGATAGCAGAAATTAACCAAGGGCACTCCCAGCAGAAAACTTGCTTTCAAGGAGTGACTTCTTTCTATCATGTATGGAAAGTCCTAAGGGTTAAATTTGCTTGTAATCCAAAATGTAGACATGGAAAACAACGTTGTAGTACGTACACTAACCCTAAATGAAGAGAATCGGTGGGAGTCATCAGTTTCGGGGTTATTTCTATCTTCATAGCAGAACCAGCGACTTCGGAGGCCTCATTGAAATAGACATGCTTAAGCCGTCTCGTCGCAGGGGGCCAGTGGCGCAATGGATAACGCGTCTGACTACGGATCAGAAGATTCTAGGTTCGACTCCTGGCTGGCTCGAAACCTTTTGCACAACTCATCTTCCTGCCCTTGAACCACGCCCCAACTCTCCAAGCTTTGGCGGCTCACAAGCGCTACGAAAAGCTCCCTCAACCTTGCTTCTTGTTACCCCGTGGGGCCATCCTACGTCTTGTGGGAGTCCGAAGGACCCTTCAAGTGATTGCGATCACTGGAACATCCACAATCAAGCATTTTCTGGTTTCGATCTCCCACAGCAAATACGGAGGGGGAAAGGACCACATAGGGACACCTGTACTGAGTTTCATATCAAACAGGCTTTAAGAAAAAAGAAGAGGAGGACGAAGAACAAGAAAGAGATCGAACGTAGGAAGGAAGAAGGCTCGGCAAGTGTCTTCGCCACTTATTCCCACTGGATTACCCTTCACCACGCCCTCCCCTCTTCCTAATAGAAAGAAGAGTGGCTTTGACTGAGGAGACGTTAAATCCAAGAAAGCCCAGGGTGTTGGGCACCGGCTATCGGAGCTGGCCCTGCACCCCGACTTCCAGAAGAGCGCTGGTAGGACAGTTTCAAGAGGGAGGAGTAACACGCTATTTTTTTTTTTTTTTTTAAAGCAACCCAAGTTACATACAACTCCAGGGTTCAAACAGGTAACACCTTGAGCGGTAAGGAGCAAAAGTCCCCTTGGCCCGTACGGGGATCGAACCCGCGACCTTGGCGTTATTAGCACCACGCTCTAACCAACTGAGCTAACCGGCCATGACAAGCCTTGCTCTACAGCAATGACAAGCCTTGCTCTACAACTTAAGACCTCTATTTGCCGCGGTTACACTTCTTTTTCGTGGTCCTCGGAGAGCTGTTCCACGCGTAACCCAACAAACATCTGCTGTGACCTCTGCGCACAAAGCCAAACTCGGACAGCAACCCTTTGGACCAAAGGGCGCCAAGCGAGGGAGCAGGAGACGAGCCTCACGTCCACTCCCTCTTGGTCTTTCAGTTAGCGGTGTTTTGTTGTTGTCTGTCTGTCTTGTCTGTTTGTTTGTTTGTTTGTTTCAAGCGGAAGACCAAAGAATCTGGGACTGATCACCGACTTTTGACATTTCAGGATTCAGGATGTTTCCGGTTTGCCGTTCGCTGCCCTCGTAGTCCACGGCTCGGAGATTTCGTTAGCTCAGCTTGCCCCGGAGAAACAAACTGACTTTGGAAGTTACTGATGATATCTGCAACAGCAGTGTTCGTGCCTTGAGGATGGTACCGACCACAGCAATTCTAGTCTGACTCTGGTTGATTTGTGCTCAACTGGCACAGAACTGAGGTCAGAGGGGACAAGTAAGGACTGCCTGGCAGATCAGTGGGCGTTTGCCCCTCTCCGCCCCTCGGTTTCTATCAGCCAAACACTGCCCGTCACAGAATGGGCAGCTGCTAGAGTTCAAGGGCACCGAATCGCGCTTACTTTTCAACCAGGATCGTTGAATCATCTTCAGTCATTGCAATCTTTTTCTGGCACTCAAGAGATGGTGATCACAGAACTTCCTAAGGTCACACAAGCCCACATAAGACAAAATCGAGCAGTTTTCCGACATCTACTGTACCCGGACGCTGCCTAAAACGTCTGCTCTGCCTTTGGCAAGGAATTCTTCGCTTAGAGGTAGTATTTGCTTAGTGTGACTCATTGACTGTAGCATTGTTGGTCGTGATAGGAGGGCGCACTAACGTCGACCATTTCCTGAAAGAGAAAACCGATTCGGTGTGGCCAGCCTGGGCTAGCCGGGAATCTCCTTTCTCGCTTGGACACCATCAGCCGGGGAGGAAAAACATGATCAAGGAGCGGAGAAAGCAAGTTTCCGTAGTGTAGTGGTTATCACGTTCGCCTCACACGCGAAAGGTCCCCGGTTCGAAACCGGGCGGGAACAGCGTCTCTCTTCGGAGTTTGCATTTTGAACCAACCGTTCTCCGGAACCTCTCAGGAACTCGGTAGATGAGGAGGCTTCCGAACTCCCACCGAGTCTCACCCGTAAACCTGGGGGAACTACCGACGATCCGACCCATCGGAACAGTCTTCAGGCACCGTATTCCATCTCGTACGGCAGAGCCTGCACTCAGCCCAGCTTAAGGCGCTTTCTGCGAGCCTTTTACACAAATAGCAAATTCTTCTATGGATTCCCCGGGCCGTAGGCCGCAGCTTCCTCCGAAAACCTTCGGTTTCCTCGTTCACGTCAAGGAATACGACCGAAAACCAATTGTGCCTTCTTTTCCTTTGGTTTTCTTCTCCGAGAAAGCGTCTCATTCTTTTGACTGAGGATGGAAGGCAACGACAATGACGAAACTCTCTTAAGAGAAGCAACAGTAAGGGTCAGTTGGAACTTGACATTTTGGAGGGGGAGGCGGGGGCCGTAAGAGGAAAGGAAGAAGGGAAGAGGACTCGCGCTGTCAGGGGCCGGTTAGCTCAGTTGGTTAGAGCGTGGTGCTAATAACGCCAAGGTCGCGGGTTCGATCCCCGTACGGGCCACTGTTCTCTTTGGTCACCTCCTCCAGGAGGCTGCCAACTGTTTTCCGAGGAAACTTGCCTCCTAACCTACACAGCCCTGAGAATAGTGCGTAGAGTCCCCTTGCGGTTGTGCCTGTCCCGTCGGGACGCCAGGCTCATCAGTCCTCCACCCTCTCCTGGAGGATGCTGTCTAACCACATCGTCCTCTGCCGACGCCTTCTCCTTTTGCCTTCCATCTTTCCCAGGATCAGGGTCTTTTCCAGTGAGCTGGCTCTTCGTATCGGGTGGCCAAAGTGTTGGAGCTCCAGCTTCAGCGACCGTCCTTCCAATGAATACTCGGGGTGGGTTTCCTTTAGGATTGACTGCTTTGATCTCCTTGCAGTCCAAGGGACTCTCAAGAGTCTTCTCCAGCACCACACTTCGAAAGCATGAATTCTTTCGCGCTCAGCCTTCTTTATGGTCCAGCTCTCACATCCGTACATGACTACCGGAAAAACCATAGCTTTGACTGTACGGACCTTTGTCGGCAAAGTTACGTCTCCGCCGTCTAGGTTGGTCATAGCTTTTCTTCCAAGGAGCAAGCGTCTTTTAATCTCGTGGCTGCAGTCACCGTCCGCATTGATTTTGGAGTTTTCCCCTTCTGTTTGCCATGAAGGGATGGGACCGGATGCCATGATCTTAGTTTTCTGAATGTTGAGGTTTAAGCCAGCTTTTTCACTCTCCTCTTTCACCTTCATCAAGAGGCTCTTCAGTTCCTCTTCGCCTTCTGCCATCAGAGTGGTATCATCTGCGTATCTGAGGTTGTTGATAGTTCTCCTGGCAATCTTGATTCCAGCTCGTGATTCATCCAGCCCGGCCTTTCACATGATGTACCCTGCATAGAAATTTAATAAGCAGGGTGCCAATATACATACAGCTTTGTCCTATGCCTTTCCCAATTTTGAACCAGTCCGTTGTTCCACGTCCAGTTCTAACTGTTGCTTCTTGACCCATATACGGGTTTCCCAGGAGACAGGTAAGGAGACAGTTAGAGTCCTCTAACTGTGTTCCAAACCCGCCACCCTCACATGCCTTTTATCCACTCGTTACCCAGTTCAGCTCTCCACTTACCACAAGCCCAACATTTTTCCAGGCAGGCAGGGTTCTCTTTCCTCCGGGACCAATAGATGAGGACAGAGAGCTGGTCAGGGTCAGAGGGTGGCCTAACAGGAAAAATTTGGTGGGAGGTGGGGGCGAGGGCAGTGGAAAAGTTTCCTGGCAACCTTTTGTCAAAAGCGTATTCGATTTTAAATTGTCTTTCCAAAGTAGTTGCTCAATCAACGCCCTTTCTCAAATCCTCAAGAGATACAAAGTAAGGAGGCATTCTTAAAAGGTTGTTCTTTCCATGTCTCTGAAGACCCTTTAAGGTGAACTGACAGCCGAGATTGCCTTGTGAGGAGAGACGGCGCAAGGTGGTGGGCTGACTCGGGATGCTTCCTCTCCCTACATGTCTGCAGCACTTTGACCACTTTGAACAAGAAACACAAGACCGCAAGATTGACTTTTTTTTTTTTTTTTTTTTTTTGAGGCCAGGAATCAAATCTGGACTCTTGTCATCAGTTGACAGCCGTGCGTCTCCCATGATTGCTTCTGACTTCAAAGGACAATTGAGTGTCACAGCCACTTCTCTGATCACTGTGGGGATTCTTTCCCCAGCCTTGTATAGTTTCCCTACCTGTGTGCGCTGACCAGTGTTAAGGTCCACGTGGAGAGCTTCCGGGAGTTTCCTCTTCTCCCGGCTCTGTCCTTTCCGGTGCTCTGTCCTGCCGTCTCCAGCTGTCTTGGTCTCCTGGACTTTATCCGCCCCGACACTTCAACTCAGAGAATTCACCAGCCTCTGCCTGCACTGGGCCTTGGAAACTCTCTCAAGGCAGTAAAAACTCGGGTGCAATCCTAGACCTCACGTCAGTTCCCAGCAAAATCGCTCATTCGTTTCTTTTCTGTCAGAGATTACCATCCTTCTTTGCCTGATGTTTGGTGTCTGGAAAAGTGTTTCTGATCTGTTTTGGTTCTTTCAGGCAGGAGGGTGCGTCTGATCCTTGCAATTTTGTCTTGGCTGGAAACAGGCCTTTCCACTCTTTGGAGGAGGAAGAGCGGGAAGCTGAGGCCTCTTCGGTTTGTGGGTTTCTGCTCTGGGGTTGCAGGCTGCGGGGGAGCAGAGAGGGGCAGGTTGGTTAGTGCAGCGGCCTGTCCTAGGGGCAGTTGGCATCGCCTTTCCGGGAAACATGGGGCCTCCTGCTGCTTGTGGCAAGCAGTGTGTGCAGATATTGGGCTCGGGCTCCAGGTTCCAGCTGGGTCAACCTATCTGGAGGGTTCAGGCTACAGGCCCCAGCGCCGGTCACATGGTCTTCTCCGGTGTACCAGTGTGAGTGTGTCAGTGTGTGCGTGTGCCAGGGCTGGTTGTGGGAGAGGAGGGCTCTGGTGGGAGAGCAGGGCCTGAGTGCAGGAGTGCCGAGGGGCTGACGTCACCAAAACGGGCATTCGGATCTCTGGCGGGCCGGCAGGCTGAAGGTGGGCGCGTTCTGATGAGGGGGCGGGAGCCTTGGAAGATGGGCGATCCGCACACTCTCTTCCTCATCGCCGCCTGGCTGTCACCCGCGGGACATCGGAACACCTACCTGCTGCACCAGTGCCATCCCCCTGGGTCAATCCCGGTCGTCCTCCTTGGTGGCCGGGTGATGATTGCCACTTGGCAGAGCCTCAGAGGCTGGGACTGGATGAACCAGTGGGACCCGCCCAGCACCTGAGTCCACCGGAGCCACGCCTCTCAGTCCCTTGATGCCTCTAGTCCCCTTTCTCTCTCTCTCTCTCGTTCTCCTTCCCTTTAGGTTATTACATCTCCGTGGGACCCTTTCCCCAACACTTTATTAAAGGATATTTTAAAATGTAAAGAGCTTACGTGTAAATTGAGCTGGATGAACTTAACCGAGGTATACTACTCCCACGTGACCACCGCCCAGCTCGAGGTTCAGGACATGCCAATTAGTCCAGAAAATCGCCTTATGCCTCCTCGCCAGTCAATATTGCCTCCTGCAAGCTCATCGCCGTCTGATTTCTAGCGCCAGGTAATGTGTGTGCTCTTGAATTTCGTAGAAACGGAGTCATATAGCATATCCTATGGTAAGACTCTTTTTCTTTTTCTTTTTCTTGCCTAGGGCAATTGTTCTGAAAGTGATTCGAGTCTTTACACGTACAATAAGTCGTAGAAGTTTGATCTTATCGCTGGGAGATTTATTCTTTCGATTTTATAAACAAACCAAAATTTATCTGTACAAGGAAATGGGACGTTGCTCATGATACTCATAGTAGGGAAAAAGCAGCCTAGTCAGGCCATCTGTCAGCAGAGTGGCGCAGCGGGAGCGTGCTGGGCCCATAACCCAGAGGTCGATGGATCGAAACCATCCTCTGCTAGGCTTTCTTTTCGTGACACCCATCCAGTTCCTCGCTCGAGCATCACGGGCACAACACAGTTCGTCAGCTTACAGATGCACCGTCTCCTTTCACCACTCCTAGAACCGTTGCCACCGCCTTCCTAATCTTTATAAACCAGCAAGCGTTTTCCTTTCCCGTCCTTTCTCTTTTCTTTCTTTTCTTTTTTTTTCCCCCTTTTGTCCTGGGCGAGGGCCCTGGGGCCGGGGCGGGGGGAGGGGGTGAGGGTGTAATAGCAAAATCGGCCCTCCTCACTCATTTCCAAAGAGAGGAAAACCTCTGACCCTTCTTACTTCGGAATAGTTGACAAGTTTACTGTCCATTTCCGATGGATCAGCACTACTTCTTCCAGGGAATAACATACACACTTGACTCCAGTTAGGGTTTTATATCTTCTTTACACTCGAAAGAAAAAACTTTTCTTGTTTGTTTGTTTGTTTTTCTTGATTTCTGCCTGGGGACTGGTCCGCGAGTCTCCTACTGTCTGTCCCTTGTCTTTTCAGGACTATACGTGGGCTGTGCGACGAGGTGGCCGAGTGGTTAAGGCGATGGACTGCTAATCCATTGTGCTCTGCACGCGTGGGTTCGAATCCCATCCTCGTCGTCTGGTTGAGTTTATGGCCTTCTGCTGTGGCTCAGCTGGTGAAGAAACCACCACCCGCAATGCGGGAGACTTGGATTCCATCCACTCCGGATATCTACGCCTCTCTTTTCACTCCTATAGGTCAAGTTAACGGGAATTTTAAAAAAATCCTTCTCGAAGGCAATACACCTTGCTGTTACTTATGAAGAACCCAATCGCATTCAGTTTGTGGGAAAAACAGAAGGAAAAGAGTTAATTTCGAAAACGCAGGAGAGTCAGATTACAGAAAACAGAGAAAACTTCACCGTGACTGTGATGCAATGTGAGTACTGAAGAAGAATGAGAATTAAAGCTGGAGTCACAGCAGGTTAAAAGACTATCAAAGTGTGAAAGGTTCCCCAAGGAAGGAGTAAAGAATCAGTTCTTTGTGTAAATTCTCTGAAAAAGACTGCAGTTTGAAGAATGGTACTGGGCACAAACATGGAACTACAAGGCTTTCCAACCAGTAATATATTTTAAAAGTTTCCAGAAGTTGCAATTTCCTGTCAGACGAGGTGGCCGAGTGGTTAAGGCGATGGACTGCTAATCCATTGTGCTCTGCACGCGTGGGTTCGAATCCCATCCTCGTCGACTGCTTGAGTCTATGGCCTTCTGCTGTGGCTCAGGTGATGAAGAAACCACCACCCGCAATGCGGGAGACTTGGATTTCATCCCTGTGTGGGGCAGATGTCCACTCCAGTATTTTGGCGCTGAGAATTCCATGGACTACAGTCCACCTGGTCACAAAGAGTGGGACACGACTAATTGAATTTCACTTCTACATGGTTACTAAATTTAGATCAAGTTAGCTTGAATGTTTTGTAAATCCACCTAGAAAGCAAGGCATGTTGCTATTACTTATAAAGGCACCAGTCGCATGCACTTTATGGGAAGAATGAGCAAAGGAATTGAGTTTGAAAGGCAGGAGAAAATGAAATGAATATGGTATAATAATAGGTTTCTGCATCACAATTCAACTGGCAAATTCAAGGAGGAAAACACAGAAATCTTAGGAAAGTTTTACTTTTTTTGTACAATACTTTTTAATGAGTCCTTACACTGTGACAAGAAAATAAAAATTCCTTGAACCAGCAAGCACCATAAATAATGAGAAAATTTCAAAAAAATCAAATGGAAAAATAAAAATCTGATGAAGTTGGGACTGGGAGGATGGTGGAGGGTATGGGGGGATTGGGAGGGTGAGGTGAGGTGTGGAGGGACCTGCTCTCCTTTACTTATTGCTTTGAAGATGTTCTTATTTGGAAGCCCACGAAACTAACATACTTCAACTTATTTTGCCTGGTTACCCTATGCACTCATCTCACACGCTAGTAAAGTAATGCTCAAAATTCTCCAAGCCAGGCTTCAGCAATATGTGAACCGTGAACTTCCTGATGTTCAAGCTGGTTTTAGAAAAGGCAGAGGAACCAGAGATCAAATTGCCAACATCCGCTGGATCATGGAAAAAGCAAGAGAGTTCCAGGAAAACATCTATTTCTGCTTTATTGACTATGCCAAAGCCTTTGACTGTGTGGATCACAATCAACTGTGGAAAATTCTGAATGAGATGGGAATACCAGACCACCTGATCTGCCTCTTGAGAAGTCTGTATGCAGGTCAGGAAGCAACAGTTAGAACTGGACATGAAACAACAGACTGGTTCCAAATAGGAAAAGGAGTTTGTCAAGGCTGTACATTGTCACCCTGTTTATTTAACTTATATGCAGAGTACATTATGAGAAACGCTGGACTGGAAGAAACACAAGCTGGAATCAAGATTGCCGGGAGAAATATCAAGAACCTCAGATATGCAGATGACACCACCCTTATGGCAGAAAGTGAAGAGGAACTCAAAAGCCTCTTGATGAAAGTGAAAGAGGAGAGTGAAAAAGTTGGCTTAAAGCTCAACATTCAGGAAAGGAAGATCATGGCATCCGGTCCCACCACTTCATGGGAAATAGATGGGGAAACAGTGGAAACAGTGTCAGACTTTATTTTGGGGGGCTCCAAAATCACTGCAGATGGTGATTGCAGCCATGAAATTAAAAGATGCTTACTCCTTGGAAGGAAAGTTATGACCAACCTAGACAGCATATTCAAAAGCAGAGACATTACTTTGCCAACAAAGGTCCATCTAGTCAAGGCTATGGTTTTTCCAGTGGTCATGCATGGATGTGAGAGTTGGACTATAAAGAAAGCTGTGTGCCAAAGAATTGATACTTTTGAACTGTGGTGTTAGAGAAGACTCTTGAGAGTCCCTTGGATTGCAAGGGGATCCAACCAGTCCATCTAAAGGAAACCAGTCCTGAATATTCATTTGAAGGACTTATGCTGAAGCTGAAACTCCAATACTTTGGCCACTTGATGTGAATAACTGACTCCTTGGAAAAGACCCTGATGCTGGGGAAGATTGAAGGCAGGAGGAGAAGGGGACAACAGAGGATGAGGTGGTTAGATGGCATCACTGACTCAATGGACATCACTGACTTGGTGAGTTGGTGATGGACAGGGAGGAATGGCATGCGGCAGTCCATGGGGTCGCAAACAGTCAGACATGACTGAACTGTACTGAACTTACCCTCTAAATTGTTCGGAGGAGGGAATACCTGGGTTCTGACCAAAACTTTGGATCCATTGACTCTGCAATTTGTGCCACAACATGATAGATATAAGCCATATATCATGCCTTAAGAATAGAGAGCAATAGCACTCAGTCAGGCATGGAAGAGCACTAAACTAAGATCTAGAATGAGTGGAGAACGAAAAGATGTGAAACGAGGGCAGAGGTTGAGCACTAGAGTGTCACCAATGAGGAATGAGATTATAGAAAACAGAGAAAATCGCCACAGTGTGAATACGGGAGTATCCAGGATGGAAATGAAACTGCAAGAACAAAGAAAGTGAGAGGTAGAATGAGGAGAAGCAGAAAATTATATACAGTTCTTTTGTCAAGATAAAGAGCAAAATTTCCATTTCCCCTCCACAAGAAAGTCCGACGAGGATGGGATTCGAACCCACGCGTGCAGAGCACAATGGATTAGCAGTCCATCGCCTTAACCACTCGGCCACCTCGTCTGACAGGAAATTGCAACTTCTGGAAACTTTTAAAATATATTACTGGTTGGAAAGCCTTGTAGTTCCATGTTTGTGCCCAGTACCATTCTTCAAACTGCAGTCTTTTTCAGAGAATTTACACAAAGAACTGATTCTTTACTCCTTCCTTGGGGAACCTTTCACACTTTGATAGTCTTTTAACCTGCTGTGACTCCAGCTTTAATTCTCATTCTTCTTCAGTACTCACATTGCATCACAGTCACGGTGAAGTTTTCTCTGTTTTCTGTAATCTGACTCTCCTGCGTTTTCGAAATTAACTCTTTTCCTTCTGTTTTTCCCACAAACTGAATGCGATTGGGTTCTTCATAAGTAACAGCAAGGTGTATTGCCTTCGAGAAGGATTTTTTTAAAATTCCCGTTAACTTGACCTATAGGAGTGAAAAGAGAGGCGTAGATATCCGGAGTGGATGGAATCCAAGTCTCCCGCATTGCGGGTGGTGGTTTCTTCACCAGCTGAGCCACAGCAGAAGGCCATAAACTCAACCAGACGACGAGGATGGGATTCGAACCCACGCGTGCAGAGCACAATGGATTAGCAGTCCATCGCCTTAACCACTCGGCCACCTCGTCGCACAGCCCACGTATAGTCCTGAAAAGACAAGGGACAGACAGTAGGAGACTCGCGGACCAGTCCCCAGGCAGAAATCAAGAAAAACAAACAAACAAACAAGAAAAGTTTTTTCTTTCGAGTGTAAAGAAGATATAAAACCCTAACTGGAGTCAAGTGTGTATGTTATTCCCTGGAAGAAGTAGTGCTGATCCATCGGAAATGGACAGTAAACTTGTCAACTATTCCGAAGTAAGAAGGGTCAGAGGTTTTCCTCTCTTTGGAAATGAGTGAGGAGGGCCGATTTTGCTATTACACCCTCACCCCCTCCCCCCGCCCCGGCCCCAGGGCCCTCGCCCAGGACAAAAGGGGGAAAAAAAAAGAAAAGAAAGAAAAGAGAAAGGACGGGAAAGGAAAACGCTTGCTGGTTTATAAAGATTAGGAAGGCGGTGGCAACGGTTCTAGGAGTGGTGAAAGGAGACGGTGCATCTGTAAGCTGACGAACTGTGTTGTGCCCGTGATGCTCGAGCGAGGAACTGGATGGGTGTCACGAAAAGAAAGCCTAGCAGAGGATGGTTTCGATCCATCGACCTCTGGGTTATGGGCCCAGCACGCTCCCGCTGCGCCACTCTGCTGACAGATGGCCTGACTAGGCTGCTTTTTCCCTACTATGAGTATCATGAGCAACGTCCCATTTCCTTGTACAGATAAATTTTGGTTTGTTTATAAAATCGAAAGAATAAATCTCCCAGCGATAAGATCAAACTTCTACGACTTATTGTACGTGTAAAGACTCGAATCACTTTCAGAACAATTGCCCTAGGCAAGAAAAAGAAAAAGAAAAAGAGTCTTACCATAGGATATGCTATATGACTCCGTTTCTACGAAATTCAAGAGCACACACATTACCTGGCGCTAGAAATCAGACGGCGATGAGCTTGCAGGAGGCAATATTGACTGGCGAGGAGGCATAAGGCGATTTTCTGGACTAATTGGCATGTCCTGAACCTCGAGCTGGGCGGTGGTCACGTGGGAGTAGTATACCTCGGTTAAGTTCATCCAGCTCAATTTACACGTAAGCTCTTTACATTTTAAAATATCCTTTAATAAAGTGTTGGGGAAAGGGTCCCACGGAGATGTAATAACCTAAAGGGAAGGAGAACGAGAGAGAGAGAGAGAAAGGGGACTAGAGGCATCAAGGGACTGAGAGGCGTGGCTCCGGTGGACTCAGGTGCTGGGCGGGTCCCACTGGTTCATCCAGTCCCAGCCTCTGAGGCTCTGCCAAGTGGCAATCATCACCCGGCCACCAAGGAGGACGACCGGGATTGACCCAGGGGGATGGCACTGGTGCAGCAGGTAGGTGTTCCGATGTCCCGCGGGTGACAGCCAGGCGGCGATGAGGAAGAGAGTGTGCGGATCGCCCATCTTCCAAGGCTCCCGCCCCCTCATCAGAACGCGCCCACCTTCAGCCTGCCGGCCCGCCAGAGATCCGAATGCCCGTTTTGGTGACGTCAGCCCCTCGGCACTCCTGCACTCAGGCCCTGCTCTCCCACCAGAGCCCTCCTCTCCCACAACCAGCCCTGGCACACGCACACACTGACACACTCACACTGGTACACCGGAGAAGACCATGTGACCGGCGCTGGGGCCTGTAGCCTGAACCCTCCAGATAGGTTGACCCAGCTGGAACCTGGAGCCCGAGCCCAATATCTGCACACACTGCTTGCCACAAGCAGCAGGAGGCCCCATGTTTCCCGGAAAGGCGATGCCAACTGCCCCTAGGACAGGCCGCTGCACTAACCAACCTGCCCCTCTCTGCTCCCCCGCAGCCTGCAACCCCAGAGCAGAAACCCACAAACCGAAGAGGCCTCAGCTTCCCGCTCTTCCTCCTCCAAAGAGTGGAAAGGCCTGTTTCCAGCCAAGACAAAATTGCAAGGATCAGACGCACCCTCCTGCCTGAAAGAACCAAAACAGATCAGAAACACTTTTCCAGACACCAAACATCAGGCAAAGAAGGATGGTAATCTCTGACAGAAAAGAAACGAATGAGCGATTTTGCTGGGAACTGACGTGAGGTCTAGGATTGCACCCGAGTTTTTACTGCCTTGAGAGAGTTTCCAAGGCCCAGTGCAGGCAGAGGCTGGTGAATTCTCTGAGTTGAAGTGTCGGGGCGGATAAAGTCCAGGAGACCAAGACAGCTGGAGACGGCAGGACAGAGCACCGGAAAGGACAGAGCCGGGAGAAGAGGAAACTCCCGGAAGCTCTCCACGTGGACCTTAACACTGGTCAGCGCACACAGGTAGGGAAACTATACAAGGCTGGGGAAAGAATCCCCACAGTGATCAGAGAAGTGGCTGTGACACTCAATTGTCCTTTGAAGTCAGAAGCAATCATGGGAGACGCACGGCTGTCAACTGATGACAAGAGTCCAGATTTGATTCCTGGCCTCAAAAAAAAAAAAAAAAAAAAAAAGTCAATCTTGCGGTCTTGTGTTTCTTGTTCAAAGTGGTCAAAGTGCTGCAGACATGTAGGGAGAGGAAGCATCCCGAGTCAGCCCACCACCTTGCGCCGTCTCTCCTCACAAGGCAATCTCGGCTGTCAGTTCACCTTAAAGGGTCTTCAGAGACATGGAAAGAACAACCTTTTAAGAATGCCTCCTTACTTTGTATCTCTTGAGGATTTGAGAAAGGGCGTTGATTGAGCAACTACTTTGGAAAGACAATTTAAAATCGAATACGCTTTTGACAAAAGGTTGCCAGGAAACTTTTCCACTGCCCTCGCCCCCACCTCCCACCAAATTTTTCCTGTTAGGCCACCCTCTGACCCTGACCAGCTCTCTGTCCTCATCTATTGGTCCCGGAGGAAAGAGAACCCTGCCTGCCTGGAAAAATGTTGGGCTTGTGGTAAGTGGAGAGCTGAACTGGGTAACGAGTGGATAAAAGGCATGTGAGGGTGGCGGGTTTGGAACACAGTTAGAGGACTCTAACTGTCTCCTTACCTGTCTCCTGGGAAACCCGTATATGGGTCAAGAAGCAACAGTTAGAACTGGACGTGGAACAACGGACTGGTTCAAAATTGGGAAAGGCATAGGACAAAGCTGTATGTATATTGGCACCCTGCTTATTAAATTTCTATGCAGGGTACATCATGTGAAAGGCCGGGCTGGATGAATCACGAGCTGGAATCAAGATTGCCAGGAGAACTATCAACAACCTCAGATACGCAGATGATACCACTCTGATGGCAGAAGGCGAAGAGGAACTGAAGAGCCTCTTGATGAAGGTGAAAGAGGAGAGTGAAAAAGCTGGCTTAAACCTCAACATTCAGAAAACTAAGATCATGGCATCCGGTCCCATCCCTTCATGGCAAACAGAAGGGGAAAACTCCAAAATCAATGCGGACGGTGACTGCAGCCACGAGATTAAAAGACGCTTGCTCCTTGGAAGAAAAGCTATGACCAACCTAGACGGCGGAGACGTAACTTTGCCGACAAAGGTCCGTACAGTCAAAGCTATGGTTTTTCCGGTAGTCATGTACGGATGTGAGAGCTGGACCATAAAGAAGGCTGAGCGCGAAAGAATTCATGCTTTCGAAGTGTGGTGCTGGAGAAGACTCTTGAGAGTCCCTTGGACTGCAAGGAGATCAAAGCAGTCAATCCTAAAGGAAACCCACCCCGAGTATTCATTGGAAGGACGGTCGCTGAAGCTGGAGCTCCAACACTTTGGCCACCCGATACGAAGAGCCAGCTCACTGGAAAAGACCCTGATCCTGGGAAAGATGGAAGGCAAAAGGAGAAGGCGTCGGCAGAGGACGATGTGGTTAGACAGCATCCTCCAGGAGAGGGTGGAGGACTGATGAGCCTGGCGTCCCGACGGGACAGGCACAACCGCAAGGGGACTCTACGCACTATTCTCAGGGCTGTGTAGGTTAGGAGGCAAGTTTCCTCGGAAAACAGTTGGCAGCCTCCTGGAGGAGGTGACCAAAGAGAACAGTGGCCCGTACGGGGATCGAACCCGCGACCTTGGCGTTATTAGCACCACGCTCTAACCAACTGAGCTAACCGGCCCCTGACAGCGCGAGTCCTCTTCCCTTCTTCCTTTCCTCTTACGGCCCCCGCCTCCCCCTCCAAAATGTCAAGTTCCAACTGACCCTTACTGTTGCTTCTCTTAAGAGAGTTTCGTCATTGTCGTTGCCTTCCATCCTCAGTCAAAAGAATGAGACGCTTTCTCGGAGAAGAAAACCAAAGGAAAAGAAGGCACAATTGGTTTTCGGTCGTATTCCTTGACGTGAACGAGGAAACCGAAGGTTTTCGGAGGAAGCTGCGGCCTACGGCCCGGGGAATCCATAGAAGAATTTGCTATTTGTGTAAAAGGCTCGCAGAAAGCGCCTTAAGCTGGGCTGAGTGCAGGCTCTGCCGTACGAGATGGAATACGGTGCCTGAAGACTGTTCCGATGGGTCGGATCGTCGGTAGTTCCCCCAGGTTTACGGGTGAGACTCGGTGGGAGTTCGGAAGCCTCCTCATCTACCGAGTTCCTGAGAGGTTCCGGAGAACGGTTGGTTCAAAATGCAAACTCCGAAGAGAGACGCTGTTCCCGCCCGGTTTCGAACCGGGGACCTTTCGCGTGTGAGGCGAACGTGATAACCACTACACTACGGAAACTTGCTTTCTCCGCTCCTTGATCATGTTTTTCCTCCCCGGCTGATGGTGTCCAAGCGAGAAAGGAGATTCCCGGCTAGCCCAGGCTGGCCACACCGAATCGGTTTTCTCTTTCAGGAAATGGTCGACGTTAGTGCGCCCTCCTATCACGACCAACAATGCTACAGTCAATGAGTCACACTAAGCAAATACTACCTCTAAGCGAAGAATTCCTTGCCAAAGGCAGAGCAGACGTTTTAGGCAGCGTCCGGGTACAGTAGATGTCGGAAAACTGCTCGATTTTGTCTTATGTGGGCTTGTGTGACCTTAGGAAGTTCTGTGATCACCATCTCTTGAGTGCCAGAAAAAGATTGCAATGACTGAAGATGATTCAACGATCCTGGTTGAAAAGTAAGCGCGATTCGGTGCCCTTGAACTCTAGCAGCTGCCCATTCTGTGACGGGCAGTGTTTGGCTGATAGAAACCGAGGGGCGGAGAGGGGCAAACGCCCACTGATCTGCCAGGCAGTCCTTACTTGTCCCCTCTGACCTCAGTTCTGTGCCAGTTGAGCACAAATCAACCAGAGTCAGACTAGAATTGCTGTGGTCGGTACCATCCTCAAGGCACGAACACTGCTGTTGCAGATATCATCAGTAACTTCCAAAGTCAGTTTGTTTCTCCGGGGCAAGCTGAGCTAACGAAATCTCCGAGCCGTGGACTACGAGGGCAGCGAACGGCAAACCGGAAACATCCTGAATCCTGAAATGTCAAAAGTCGGTGATCAGTCCCAGATTCTTTGGTCTTCCGCTTGAAACAAACAAACAAACAAACAGACAAGACAGACAGACAACAACAAAACACCGCTAACTGAAAGACCAAGAGGGAGTGGACGTGAGGCTCGTCTCCTGCTCCCTCGCTTGGCGCCCTTTGGTCCAAAGGGTTGCTGTCCGAGTTTGGCTTTGTGCGCAGAGGTCACAGCAGATGTTTGTTGGGTTACGCGTGGAACAGCTCTCCGAGGACCACGAAAAAGAAGTGTAACCGCGGCAAATAGAGGTCTTAAGTTGTAGAGCAAGGCTTGTCATTGCTGTAGAGCAAGGCTTGTCATGGCCGGTTAGCTCAGTTGGTTAGAGCGTGGTGCTAATAACGCCAAGGTCGCGGGTTCGATCCCCGTACGGGCCAAGGGGACTTTTGCTCCTTACCGCTCAAGGTGTTACCTGTTTGAACCCTGGAGTTGTATGTAACTTGGGTTGCTTTAAAAAAAAAAAAAAAAATAGCGTGTTACTCCTCCCTCTTGAAACTGTCCTACCAGCGCTCTTCTGGAAGTCGGGGTGCAGGGCCAGCTCCGATAGCCGGTGCCCAACACCCTGGGCTTTCTTGGATTTAACGTCTCCTCAGTCAAAGCCACTCTTCTTTCTATTAGGAAGAGGGGAGGGCGTGGTGAAGGGTAATCCAGTGGGAATAAGTGGCGAAGACACTTGCCGAGCCTTCTTCCTTCCTACGTTCGATCTCTTTCTTGTTCTTCGTCCTCCTCTTCTTTTTTCTTAAAGCCTGTTTGATATGAAACTCAGTACAGGTGTCCCTATGTGGTCCTTTCCCCCTCCGTATTTGCTGTGGGAGATCGAAACCAGAAAATGCTTGATTGTGGATGTTCCAGTGATCGCAATCACTTGAAGGGTCCTTCGGACTCCCACAAGACGTAGGATGGCCCCACGGGGTAACAAGAAGCAAGGTTGAGGGAGCTTTTCGTAGCGCTTGTGAGCCGCCAAAGCTTGGAGAGTTGGGGCGTGGTTCAAGGGCAGGAAGATGAGTTGTGCAAAAGGTTTCGAGCCAGCCAGGAGTCGAACCTAGAATCTTCTGATCCGTAGTCAGACGCGTTATCCATTGCGCCACTGGCCCCCTGCGACGAGACGGCTTAAGCATGTCTATTTCAATGAGGCCTCCGAAGTCGCTGGTTCTGCTATGAAGATAGAAATAACCCCGAAACTGATGACTCCCACCGATTCTCTTCATTTAGGGTTAGTGTACGTACTACAACGTTGTTTTCCATGTCTACATTTTGGATTACAAGCAAATTTAACCCTTAGGACTTTCCATACATGATAGAAAGAAGTCACTCCTTGAAAGCAAGTTTTCTGCTGGGAGTGCCCTTGGTTAATTTCTGCTATCTGTTAATCTGGCGTGCTTCCACCTCCCTCATCTATTCTATACTTCTTTGGGGCCCTGATGATGCGTCTGCGGATGGTTACTGACTGCCCTGTATTCTCTTTAACTAAGTGCTTTTAAAATAAAGTACCCTTATTTGGTTTGGAAGTGCATTTGGCCCTAAGAATCACATTCTTCTCCTCTTACTGTTAAGAGTAGTTAATACTCCCTAAGAGGGAGAATCGTGGCCAAATTCTATGATAAATCATGCATCGGATAAAAGCATGCAGAAGTCAATGGTAAAGGCAAAAAGAGGCAAGAAGGCAGGAAAGGTATACTCAAAGGTGCAGAAACCACATTAGGCAGAGACTGCTGGAATTCAGGAAATGATTTAATACCACATAAAATTTAAACAGACAGACATGCTCTCTTTAGACACCGTGGTTATATGTTTCTTTTTGTTTTCAAGTTGGGCATAAGGAACACGTCAAAATATACAACTGCCTTGAGAGAAGGATTTTGGATGTTGAGAGAGACAGGGCATAGTAATGCTCTTGATGGCACAAACTTGGAATCCACAATGCAACGCTTTCTCACCCCAGCATTGCCATCTGTTGCCTAACTGGCCTTTGCAATAAAAGACCAGGTGTACAGAAGCTAACAGAAGTGTGCAGATTTATGCAGAAAGCTTTGGGGAAGTTTTATCTGAAGGAGTGATGATGGAGGGGAAGTTTCGAGGTTGAGGCGATCGTAACTAGGAACAGAGGTGGAACAAATAATATATTCACAAATCTCTGGGAAATAAGAGGACAGGGTGGTGGGGAGAGAAGGGGGGCAGTGAAGTGTGAAATGAAGCTGGAGACATAGGAGGGGCCATGGAGAGGATTTGAGGCCATAAGCTTAAGGGTCATGTCATAAAATAGGTCTCAGATGTTCAGGTGGCAGGCGACCCTTTCAGAAACACCGCTTCCTGCCTTTCATCCATTTGTCCTCTCAAAGTTCACAGAATCTGAGATCTAGTCTGATCTAATCTGAGTAAAAGTCAGCTAAAATTCTCCCAAATATTGGAGAAAACTCCCAGGCAATCAAACCACGCAGCCCCCTTTAGACCGCAGCGGGCAACAGCGGTGGTCCCGGTAGGACAGCCCGGCCAACCCGCCCGACTCCCTCAGTGGGAATTTCAGGGATCTGCCACCCCCGGGTGCTGAGCTCCACCAGCGCAGAGGCAATGGGAGTCCAGACATCGAGGTATCACTTCCCTGAACGCGGGAGCCCCCGTTTTGCAGTCTGTACTCAGGTGTCAAGGGAAATAATCAACAAGCAGTCTATACCCGGAACAGAAGAAAAAGCGTGAATCAAGCCAAACTAAGGACGATAGCCCCGTGTGAGTGTCTCTCACTAATTCTGAAGAACGGCTCCGGAGAAACACGGTTTTCAGCAGTTTTATACCGTGTCTATTTATATAGACTGATTATATATATTTATATAGGTTGATGTCGACATTCTAGGAATCAGCAAACTGAAATGGAGTGGAATGGGTGAATTTAACTCAGATGACCATTATATCTACTACTGCGGGCAGGAATCCCTCAGAAGAAATGGACTGACCATCATGGTCAACAAAAGAGTCCGAAATGCTGTACTTGGATGCAATCTCAAAAACGACAGAATGATCTCTGTTTGTTTCCAAGGCAAACCATTCAATATCACAGTAATCCAAGTCTATGCCCCAACCAGTAACGCTGAAGAAGCTGAAGTTGAACGGTTCTATGAAGACCTACAAGACCTTTTAGAACTAACACCCAAAAAAGATGTCCTTTTCATTATAGGGGACTGGAATGCAAAAGGAGGAAGTCAAGAAACACCTGGAGTAACAGGCAAATTTGGCCTTGGAATACGGAATGAAGCAGGGCAAAGACTGATAGAGTTTTGCCAAGAAAATGCACTGGTCATAACAAACACCCTCTTCCAACAACACAAGAGAAGACTCTATACATGGACATCACCAGATGGTCAACACCGAAATCAGATTGATTATATTCTTTGCAGCCAAAGATGGAGAAGCTCTATACCGTCAGCAAAAACAAGCCCAGGAGCTGACTGTGGCTCAGACCATGAACTCCTTATTGCAATTTTCAGACTTAAATTGAAGAAAGTAGGGAAAAGCACTAGGCCATTCAGGTATGACCTAAATCAAATCCCTTACGATTATACAGTGGAAGTGAGAAATAGATTTAAGGGCCTAGATCTGATAGATAGAGTGCCTGATGAACTATGGAATGAGGTTCGTGACAGTGTACAGGAGACAGGGATCAAGACCATTCCCATAGAAAGGAAATGTAAAAAAGCAAAATGGCTGTCTGGGGAGGCCTTACAAATAGCTGTGAAAAGAAGAGAAGCGAGAAGCAAAGGAGAAAAGGAAGGATATAAACATCTGAATGCAGAGTTCCAAAGAATAGCAAGAAGAGATAAGAAAGCCTTCTTCAGCGATCAATGCAAAGAAATAGAGGAAAACAACAGAATGGGAAAGACTAGGGATCTCTTCAAGAAAATCAGAGATGCCAAAGGAACATTTCATGCAAAGATGAGCTCGATAAAGGACAGAAATGGTATGGACCTAACAGAAGCAGACGATATGAAGAAGAGATGGCAAGAATACACAGAAGAACTGTACAAAAAAGATCTTCACGACCCAGATAATCACGATGGTGTGATCACCGACCTAGAGCCAGACATCCTGGAATGCAAAGTCAAGTGGGCCTTAGAAAGCATCACTACGAACAAAGCTAGTGGAGGTGATGGAATTCCAGTTGAGCTATTCCAAATCCTGAAAGATGATGCTGTGGAAGTGCTGCACTCAATATGCCAGCAAATTTGGAAAACTCAGCAGTGGCCACAGGACTGGAAAAGGTCAGTTTACATTCCAATCCCAAAGAAAGGCAATGCCAAAGATTGCTCAAACCACCGCACAATTGCACTCATCTCACACGCTAGTAAAGTAATGCTCAAAATTCTCCAAGCCAGGCTTCAGCAATACGTGAACCGTGAACTTCCTGATGTTCAAGCTGGTTTTAGGAAAGGCAGAGGAACCAGAGATCAAATTGCCAACATCCGCTGGATCATGGAAAAAGCAAGAGAGTTTCAGGAAAACATCTATTTCTGCTTTATTGACTATGCCAAAGCCTTTGACTGTGTGGATCACAATCAACTGTGGAAAATTCTGAATGAGATGGGAATACCAGACCACCTGATCTGCCTCTTGAGAAACCTGTATGCAGGTCAGGAAGCAACAGTTAGAACTGGACATGGAACAACAGACTGGTTCCAAATAGGAAAAGGAGTACGTCAAGGCTGTATATTGTCACCCTGCTTATTTAACTTCTATGCAGAGTACATCATGAGAAACGCTGGACTGGAAGAAACACAAGCTGGAATCAAGATTGCCGGGAGAAATATCAAGAACCTCAGATATGCAGATGACACCACCCTTATGGCAGAAAGTGAAGAGGAACTCAAAAGCCTCTTGATGAAAGTGAAAGTGGAGAGTGAAAAAGTTGGCTTAAAGCTCAACATTCAGAAAACGAAGATCATGGCATCCGGTCCCATCACTTCATGGGAAATAGATGGGCAAACAGTGGAAACAGTGTCAGACTTTATTTTTCTGGGCTCCAAAATCACTACAGATGGTGATTGCAGCCATGAAATTAAAAGACGCTTACTCCTTGGAAGGAAAGGTATGACCAACCTAGATAGCATATTCAAAAGCGGAGACATTACTTTGCCAACAAAGGTTCGTCTAGTCAAGGCTATGGTTTTTCCAGTGGTCATGTATGAATGTGAGAGTTGGACTGTGAAGAAGGCTGAGCGCCAAAGAATTGATGCTTTTGAACTGTGGTGTTGGAGAAGACTCTTGAGAGTCCCTTGGACTGCAAGGAGATCCAACCAGTCCATTCTGAAGGAGATCAGCCCTGGGATTTCTTTGGAAGGAATGATGCTAAAGCTGAAACTCCAGTACTTTGGCCACCTCATGCGAAGAATTGACTCATTGGAAAGGACTCTGATGCTGGGAGGGATTGGGGGCAGGAGGAGAAGGGGACGACAGAGGATGAGATGGCTGGATGGCATCGCTGACTCGATGGACGTGAGTCTCAGTGAACTCCGGGAGTTGGTGATGGACAGGGAGGCCTGGCGTGCTGCGATTCATGGGGTCGCAAAGAGTCGGACAGGACTGGGCGACTGATCTGATGTGATCTGATCTGATCTGATAGTCTTTGCAGCCAAAGATGGAGAAGTTCTATACAGTCAGCAAAAACAAGTTCGGGAGCTGACTGTGGCTCAGATCATGAGCTCCTTATTGCAATTTTCAGACTTAAATTGAAGAAAGTAGGGAAAAGCACTAGGCCATTCAGGTATGACCTAAATCAAATCCCTTACGATTATACAATGGAAGTGACAAATAGATTCAAGGGATTAGAATCTGATAGACAGAGTGCCTGAAGAACTGTGGACAGAGGTTGGTGACACTGGACAGGAGGCAGTGATCGAGACCATCCCCAAGAAAAAGAAATGCAAAAAGGCAGAATGGTTGTCTGAGGAGGCCTTACAAATAGCTGAGAAAAGAAGAGAAGTGAAAGGCAAAGGAGAAAAAGAAAGATATACCCATTTGAATGCAGAGCTCCAAAGAATAGCTAGGAGAGATAAGAAAGCCTTCCTCAGTGATCAATGCAAAGAAATAGAGGAAAACAATAGCATGGGAAAGACTAGAGATCGCTTCAAGAAAGTTAGAGATACCAAGGGAACATTTCATGCAAAGATGGGCACAATAAAGGACAGGAATGGTATGGACCTAACAGAAGCAGAAGATATTAAGAAGAGGTGGCAAGAATACACAGAAGAACTATACAAAAAAATATCTTCATGAGCCAGATAACCACGATGGTGTGATCATTCACCTAGAACCAGACATCCTGGAATGGGAAGTCAAGTGGGGCTTAGGAAGCACCACTATGAACAAAGCTAGTGGAGGTAATGGAATTCCAGTTGAGCTATTTCAAATCCTAAAAGGTGATGCTGTGAAAGTGCTGCACCCAATCGGACAGCAAATGTGGAAATCTCAGCAGAGGCCCCAGGACTGGAAAAGGTCAGTTTTCATTCCAGTCCCAAAGAAAGGCAGTGCCAAAGAATATTCAAACTACCACACAATTGCACTCATCTCACATGCTAGCAATGTAATGCTCAAAATTCTCCAAGCCAGGCTTCAACAGGACGTGAGCTGTGAACTTCCAGATGTTGAAGCTGGATTTAGAAAAGGCAGAGGAACCAGAGATCAAATTGTCAACATCTGTTGGATCACTGAAAAAGCAGGAGAATTCTAGAAAAACATCTACTTCTGCTTTATCGACTACACCAAAGCCTTGGACTGTGTGGATCACAAGAAACTGTGGAAAATTCTGAAAGAGATGGGAATACCAGACCACCTGACCTGCCTCCTGAGAAACTGTATGCAGGTCAAGAAGCAACAGTTAGAACCGGACATGGAACAGCAGAGTGGTTCCAAATCGGGAAAAGAGTACGTCGAGGCTGTATATTGTCACCCTGCTTATTTAAGGTCTACGCAGAGTACATCATGCAAAGTGCTGGGCTGGATGAAGCACAAGCTGGAATCAAGATTGCCGGGGGAAATATCAATAACCACAAATACGCAGATGACACCACCCTTATGGCAGAAAGCAAAGAACTAAAGAGCCTCTTGATGAAAGTGAAAGAGGAGAGTGAAAAAGATGGCTTAAACCTCAACATTCAGAAAACGAAGATCATGGCATCTGGTCCCATCACTTCATGGCAAATAGATGGGAAACAATGGAAACAGTGAGAGGGGGCTCACTCTCACTGTTGTGGGGGGTCTCCAAAATCACTGCAGATGGATTGCTGACTGCAGCCATGGAATTAAAAGATGCCTGCTCCTTGGAAGAAAAGCTATGACCAGCGTAGACAGCATATTTTAAAGCAGAGACATTACTTTGCTGACAAAGGCCCGTCTAGTCAAAGCTATGGTTTTTCCAGTAGTCATGTATGGATGTGAGAGGTGGACTATAAAGAAAGCTGGGCACCAAACAACTGATGCTTTGGAACTGTGATGTTGGAGAAGATTCTTGAGAGAGAGAGTCCCTTGGACTGCAGGAAGTTCCAACCAGTCTATCCTAACGGAAATCAGTCCTGAACATTCATTGGAAGGACTGATGCTGAAGCTGAAGCGCCAATATTTTGGCCACCTGATGTGAAGAACTGACTCATTGGAAAAGAACCTGATGCTGGGTAAGATTGAAGGCAGGAGGCGAAGGGGATGACAGAGGATGAGGTGGTTGGATGGCATCACTGACTCGATGGGCATGATTTTGGGCAAGCTCCAGGAGTTGGTGATGGACAGGGAAGCCTGGTGCGCTGCGGTTCATGGGGTGGCAAAAAGTTGGACTCGACTGAGCAAGTGAACTGAACTGATTCCTTGTCAGAACAAAAAAACATCAAAAGTGAAATGGCACATTCCTTAAAGGTTTCCAAAGAAAAAAAAAGAAAAGCAGATCAGCCAGTTCACATCAGATCAGTCTGGCCCAGGCACCTGGGAAATACTACTAGTGTTCACCTCTCAGGGAGAAAGGCATAGCTTTACCTTTAAAACAGACTTTTTTTTTTTTTTTTTTGCCTTTCATTAGGCACGAACATATGTAAGCCAGAATGACTTTCCCATACCTCAACATGTGACCATTTCTTTCAGAATCATCTAGTAGAAATACAGGTTTTATTTTCTTGGGCTCCAAAATCACTGTGGATGATGACTGCAGCCACAAAATTAAAAGACACTTGCTCCTTGGAAGAAAAGCTATGAGATACCTAGACAGCGGATTAAAAGGCAGAGACAGCATTTTGCCAATGAAGATCCCTCTCTCTGGTCAAAGCTATGGTGTTTCCAGCAGTCTTTTAGGGATGAGAGAGTTGGACCATAAAGAGGGCTGAGCATGGAACTGTCGATGCTTTGGAACTGTGGTGCTGGAGAAGCCTCTTGAGGGTCCCTTGGACTGCAAGGAGATCAAACCAATCAATCATAAAGGAAATCAACCTTGAATATTCATTGGAAGGACCGGTGCTGAAGCCGAAGCTCGAATGTTTTGGCCACCTGATGTGAAGAGCTGACTCACTGGAAAAGACCCTGACGTTGGGAAAAATTGAGGGCAGGAGGAGAAAGGAGACAGAAGATGATCTGATTGGATGGCATCATCGACACAGCGGACATGAATTTGAGCAAACTCTGGGAGATCGTGAAGGGCAGGGAAACCTGGCGTGCTGCAATCCGTGGGGTCCCAAAGAGTGGGACACGACTTAGCGACTGAACAGCAGCAACAACGGAAATACCGTGTGCGGTATTTTATGTGTTTAAAAAAAAAAAAAGTCTGTCCCTAAAACACACGCGCCACCGACTCAATGTACCATTAAAACATTTCCCCCTGTCCTTTCTCACTTGTGAGAAATCCCTTACACGGCCCGGCAAATCCGGAGTGCGCTGTTCATGGTCCTGACTCCGGGAATAGTTCTGGTTTCCCGGGGGCGACGCGGACCTTCTCCGCCTGCCCGTCGCTTCCTGTTGATCTGGATGCCGAGTCCCCGAACCGTCCGAGAAGAGCCGCTGCTGGCCTAGATACCCTGCCTGCGAGGGTCCCCAGGCCCCGTTCCGTGTGTGTCTGTCCCACAGCCTTGTCTCGAAACACACACGTAGACAAACGCACCTCCACTCCGTTCCGATCTCAACCGGGACTGTTCTGTGCCTAAATGGAACTGTCTTTTGAACCCGGGGAAGCGACGGGTCTGTGCGACTGAAGGACAACCCGTGGCAGAATGTGACCAGTCCGCCCAGGCAAACCTAGGTGGGTGGGTAATTGGGTCCGGCTGCAGATGACCGCGTGCTGCCTTCCGCGTGCTGTCATCCGCGTGCAGATGACCCGGGCTCCCGGAAAAGGGGCGAGTCGGCGTCGACCGCGTGGTGGAAACATTTGAGCAGAGATTCGGATCCAGGCGGACTACGGAATAATTCCCTGAGGGTACTGGTGGGGATCCGCACGTGGACCCGGGGAATTAGGAGAAAAAGGAAAGGACAGTGAGATTAAGCAACCGTCTCCACCCGACACAAGATCTCCGTGTAGTTTCTGGGGACAGGAAACTTCTGATTCATTGCTTCCATCCCCTCCGCCATTCTTTTCCACCTTCTGCACACACAGATTTTATGTCGAAGGTTTTTGAAAATATTTCTGGTAAGGGGGAAAAAAAAATTGCCAGAGATGGAAGACATCTGGAAACCTCCCCTTTTTCCCGTCTGTTGGTTTTAGCTTCTTGTTTGACTGATTGCATTCTTTCGTTGATTCACTTGTACTGCTGTAGGCCTACCTCAGTTGCTTCGGGCCAGTTGCTTGCATTTCAAATCATTTGCCCATAGGCTAACAGTGAAAGCGAAAACAATAAAGCTTGGTGAAGAAAATGTAGCGAAATACTTCCATGCATTTGAGATGAGCGACTACATGTTAGACAGGACAGAAGGCGCACTAAGCGTCCAGGACATAATAAGCACTAAGCTACCCCCGTACCTCACAAAATCCGACCCCTTTTTCCTCAAAATTGCACTAGGAGAGAACATTATAGTTGACACATTGTAAAGCTGCTGGAGTCAGAGGAACGTCAAGAAATGTTAAACTACAGTAAGCATTTTAAAAGGCCGTAGGTGAGAGCACGGGTGCTCTGAGGATACGTTAGAATCGGGAACCTTGGAGAGGGCAGCAAAATCCCAAGGAAATCTTTGCACTTGTCTATAAGACAGCAAAAGCCAGCGGCTTGGGCTGTTTCCGCCCGGTTTCGAACCGGGGACCTTTCGCGTGTAAGGCGAACGTGCTAACCGCTACACCACGGAAACGCCACGCCCATCGGGTGCCTTACAAGTCCCATAAAACGGCATACTCGGTTCCTTGGTTGCTCCCCACTCCCCCCGCCCCCCGTCACGCCCCCAATCTAGTAATTTTGAATATTTCTCTTGCAGAACGTTTTCACTCGCGGTGCCTTGCTTTCCATCGTTTCAAAAACTTTTGCTAAAAGAATAATATCGAAACTCTATGGCTCATACTGCTACTGCTGCTGCTAAGTCGCTTCAGTCGTGTCCGACTCTGTGCGACCCCATAGACGGCAGCCTACCAGGCTCCCCACCAAACCTAACTCAGTGGTGGGGGTGGTTTAGTCGCTAAGTCGTGTCCGACTCTTGCCACCCCATGGACTGTAGTCTGCCAGGCTCCTCTGCCCATGGGATTCTCCAGGCTGGACATCTGGAAACAACCCACTGGAGTGGGGATGTTCCCGACCCAGAGATCAAAGCCGGGTCTCCCGCATTGCAGGCAGATTCTTTACCGCCTGAGCTAGGAGGGAGCAGAGTCCAAACACCTTCCCAAACATCAGGCAGGGTGTCCTCAGGTTCCAAGGGCATTTGATTACGAGCAACAACCCGATAGTGTCCTGTGCCTTTGATTTCCACCTCTCTTCCTCATCGTCGGAGCCAGAACACAACGCACAGAGTCCTGAAGACCACCGAACTTCCGAGAGGGCCAAACTCGCCTTGCAGGAGACTGCCGAGCGGGGTTGGGATGGCCTGTGTCCTCTTGACTCTCAGAAAGGAGTGCCAAAAGGAGCAGCAGTGTTTGGGAATTCATGGGACTGGATTTTGCGCCGGAATAAGTCGAGGTGGGAGGCATCAGTCAACTTATTATCCAGCGTCACTCACACTGCCCTGGAACGACTGTGCTTCGAGCGATCTGAATCTGTTCAACAGATGCCCACCTTGCCTCTCCTTTGTTTTTCTCTTCATTTCACCTGACCTTCCTCATTGTATTTTCCCTCTTCCCAGTACTTCCCTCGAGGACCAGGAAGGTGCTCAGCAGCGAAATTGTAGTCTTGCATTAAATCCCATGTGAGAAATTCCTGATTTCTCTGCATCAGCTCTGCATCGGCATCTTTCACAAATAGCAGCGCTGAGAGCTCCTGCTCTCAGCAAAACTAAAACTAGGATTGGTCACAACGTTGCAGGAAACAGAGTCGAGAGACAATATTTCCCAATCAGCAAGTTTGGGATTTAGTTTCCCATAATTTGATTAGAAGTTTATTTTTAAGCCAGTAAGGAGTAGCCCCACAATGTACCCAATCCTGACCCTACCAGATGTCCTGAAAAAGTATGCAGGCAGCTCAAAGGGCCCTTTGAGGTACGTGACTCCTGAACGCACAAAGGCTTTTCAGATCAAAATGTACTTTTTAAACAGTTGAAGTTCATAAACAAAGTATGCTTTTAAAAGTCAGTTTGCCCGCACCTTAAAAAAAAAAAAAAGAAAAAATATAATTTTGTGTATTTTGTCGTTGACTATTTTTTATCCTCTTTTAGATATAACCTCAGTTCTTCTCCTTCCAAAATTTCCAGTATCGTCAAGAGTCCATTTCACATCGAAAAGAGGAAACGGTTACAACACAACTTGATTTACACTACCGTAATTTATATTAGAATGTCTTTCCTCTTCTTTTATTTCTTTTGATTTCATGTCATTCACTAAGGATAAATGAGTAAAAACAATGCTGGATTACCTAGTGATTCAGGAAGACAGCTGCAACATATGAAAGTGCAGAACTTGAAAACACACCCACTGAACTAGACCAGTAAGCCTCTGGCCTTGCTTCATGAAGTATCGTCCATGGAACAGGAGTGTAGAGTCTGAGATTGTAGAAATGCTGACTTTCAGGCCCCTGTTGCAGACGCCGTCATTTAAAACCCTCATTATCATGGATCACACCAGGTCATTCATATGCCCATAAAATTTTGAGAAGCCCGACTGTAAGGCACTACTAAAGTTGGTGCCAAATCGGGGTGGTGGGAGTTGGCTGGGGAGGGGCTGGCTCTGAAGGGGGACATGACAATTCAATGATTCCATGAAGAAAAACAAATGACTCCACTGTGGTAAAAGTTCTAGGAGGCAGACATAATCGAAGAGATCACACAAAACCAAACTGGCAACTTCTGAGACCTGATCTAAAATGCAAAGGAAACACCAAGAGGCAGTTCTAATTCTCATCTCAAGATGTCTGAGAACCGCCTTTTTATGGCTATCGGGAGAGCATTCCTAGTACTCCGAAGTACTCCCGGGCTTGATGGGAGGTAAACAAATTTCACTTTTTAAACTTGTTTTGCTCTATTTAAAACAGTCTTGCCTGAGGCCCCGCTGGGATTTGAACCCAGGATCTCCTGTTTACTAGACAGGCGCTTTCACCAACTAAGCCACGGAGCCAGCTGCAGTTGACTCTTGGTTCCTCACATTATTTGAAGGAGTTTTCGCTTTCCTGGCTCACCAAGGCATTTCTCAAGAACTTTAGATCAACACTACAATCTCAGGACTATTTCTCAAAATTTCTATCAAGTCTTTTACCCTCTCTTGTCTGAAATATGCACAGAAGTTTACGTGCTGAGCCAAGACAAGAAAAACCTTCTGAACCTCTGAACCCTTGAAATCGATAGCCAAATCGTTTGACTTTTGCACCTTCCTATGGGAGATACTTTTCACTTTCATGCATTGGAGAAGGAAACGGCAACCCACTCCAGGCCAGTGTTCTTGCCTGGAGAGTCCCAGTGACGGCGGAGCCTGGTGGGCTGCCGTCTGTGGGGTCGCACCGAGTCGGACACGACAGAAATGACTTAGCAGCAGCATGGGAGATATTAATACTTCTCCCTTTCGAATCTGTAAAAGGAAAACGATGGTGCTTATCAGTCTTGAAACATAACATGAAATGGAGCGCTTGAAAGGACTTCACCACATCTTTTGCTACGCTCACTGTCAAAGAGCAGTATCTTACAAGAGAGGAGTGTGCCTGTTCATATTTATTTCAGAGCAACGTGGGCGGTAAAGGCATGCAAAAGGGAAAAGGAAGGTAAGAATTCAGCAAATGTAAACATGCAAGAATGATGTTTGACACAGAAATACAGACAATTAAAACTTTGGTAGACATGTCTTACATTAAAAATGTCATCAAGTTCTTGACTTGTCTGAGTTCCTAAAATAGACACTTCATGCATAATTATCAGAGACTAGTCCTCTCCTCTGAGCATGAGGCAGTATGCGATGACGCTTTAGAGCTCAAACTCTGATGTCAGACTCCATTGATTCTTTGTTCCAAATCTGTCATTATACTCGTGACTTTGAGAAAATGTAAAACCTCTATTTATTATTTTTATTTACTCAAATTCTTTGAAGAGTGCTGGCAGGTAGTGTAGATGATTTCTAGCCTCAATCTATAAGACTGCTACAAGTGTTCTATATCTAGGCCGCATAAACAATACTGCTTCCACAGGTGCTAGTGAATAGTGTCAGGAAGCTGCCAGTATCTCTTGCAATAACAGACTTCTGTTTTGTGTGTGTTTTGTTTTTTTTTCCCCAACAACTGTAGCTTCTCGAGTACTTCTGTAAAGGTAGGCCACATTTTCCATTTATTTCTATTTGAAGAACTCCTTCATTGCATTCACATACTGCTATAGGATCACAATTTTTCTGCCCAATGTGATTCACCTCTCCTATTGTACTTTATCAAGTATTTTGTGAATTAATGGGAAGACTAAGTTAAGTTAGGAACCACCTGCTGTTAAGCACATCAAAGGCACTTGAGCGCACACGCACAAATAAGAAAAACACACACACACACACACAAGAAAACAAACCCACCCAACATTAAAGTAACCTTTGATCTCCCAGTTCAGAAAAGAAGGGGTGAGTAATATTGCCTGGGCAAAGTATGATCTCTGTGACGACCCCATGGAAGAAGAGTGAACTGGCCATTGTTCTGTCTGAAAATCTTGGATTGTGTCATGGGAACACAGGGCAAGACGGTCTTGCCCTTTATAATGGGCAAGATGTCACAAAGAGCAGTGGTTAAGATGTTTATTGACACAAATGGAAACATTTTCCGGCCAAGCTAGGAAAGAAAACATTTCAGGTGTTATTTGAAACTTTGTGAGAGAAACTCACCAAACTTCAAGTTCAACATACACCGTATAGCTCCATTTCAGATGTCTTTTACAGGCTGAAGACGAATGTCATTGGTCTGGTTTGCATTTCAGTGTGGGAATGGGACTCTGGGAGAATAATCTGCAGCATGTACCATCTTGCACAGGTCACCATGTAAATATCTCTGCATGTCCTTCCCCAAAGAAGACATCAATCACATTCCTTCAGCTTTTACGAACTGCCTGTCATGGACCTACTGCCCACCAGGCATTTGTCTCAACTCTGATTTAAGTGGTGGGAAACAGACACATTTCCTATGCGAATTTTGAAACACAAATTTTTGTTTTGGAGTATATTTAGAAAAGTTGCAAAAACAATAGAGTTTCTTTGTACCCATTTCAGAGTTTCCTTTAATTAGCTTCTTGGGTTACCACGGTACCTTTATTAAAGCCAAGAAACCAACATTGATACTTCAATAATAACTAAACTCATGTATTTGTGTGTGTCACATCTGTTCTTACACTAATGTCCCCCCCCTCCCCCAACCCACGGGATCCCACATTGCATTCAGCCTCCTCTGGTCTGTGATTGTTTCTTGGTGCGGATGAATTATTTTTATCCGGTATTTTTATGACTATCTTCCAGTCTAGGTTTGTCTGATAGTTTTCACACGAAGGCCTGGGGCTACAGGTTTCTGGACGAGACCACAGAGATGAAGTACTTGTCCCATCACTTCCTATCAGATGTGACTTGGTAGGAGGATAGCTTACCATTAGTGATGCCAACCTTGATCACTTTTAAGGGAGTGTTTGCCATTTTTCTCCCTGGTGAAGTTTCTTCCTATGTTTTCCTACTTCTTCCTGGATATTTAGAAGCTAGTCGGTCAGGATGGCCCATATTCCAGAAGGGAGAGGTTAAAGCTCCATCTCCTGGTGGCTGGGTGGGGAATAGTTTCTTACCTTAGTTGGAATGCATCAGTAAGAAAAATACATCCCTTCTCCTGTATTCATTGATTTATTTATTTAATCACTGATTTATAACAGTACGGACTCATGAATACATATTTTATACTTAGTTTGCATCATTATCTCAAACTATATTATTTGTTGTTCAAAGTTGCAGGTTTGGCCATTGATGGCTCTTTCCAGCTCATAAAGAGACAGCTGACAAAACTGCTTCTTTCCTGCTGTGTTTGTATCAATAGAGTTTTTTCACATAGCATTTGAAAAACCTTGTTTCATCTTTTGCTGATCTAGTTAAGACTCAAGTGTGGAAATGTAGAAAGTGTAGATGGTTTCATAGTCTATTTTAGGAGGAAAATAATCCAGTAAGGTCAGTTTCTTTGCTGGAATCAGTTACCCCGTGGATCAAAATGTGCCAAAGCGACGCTCTGTGTCTTGCTGGGTCACGGACTGCTATCCTTTCGTCCTGCAGATGCGAGTCAAACAGGACGAAAGATGTACGATTCCAGTTAAAGTTCTCCGCGAGAGTTTCGTGTCCCAGACATGAACTGGGATATAAGCGGTGAACCTAAAAGGGATGAACCGTCACCTTCTGTGTGTAAGTGTAATAAAATGGTGGTCTTCACACAGCCTGGCCCGTACGGGGATCGAACCCGCGACCTTGGCGTTATTAGCACCACGCTCTAACCAACTGAGCTAACCGGCCAGACACACGAGTGTGAGATCGTGTTTATGCTATTAAAAGAAAAGCAATCAATACGGCTTTTCCGGGAGCTGGAAAAGGAACACAGTGAACAAACGACCACAAACTAATACTCAAAGAAAGAAGAAATCGCCTTCTTCCTCTCCCCCATCGTGGAATTAGGGGAAAACAAAGAGGAATTCTTAGTATTTGGCGTGAATGAACTCTGTTTCCTGAGGACTGAGGTAATCAAAACTGTGGCAAACCTGCCTGAGAGCTAGGCCTGGCACCACAGCCACATTGATAGGGAGGCTCTGAGACTACTTGAGGAGACGAGGTAGCCCAGGACCAACCCCAAAGCCATTAAGTAATAAATGGAGACGTTTGCAAATAAGTATCCAGCAAAGTAGGAGGAAAATCAAGAGGAAGTGAAGATTGGAGGGTAGACCTCCTTTTTTCATCTCTCGGCAGGAATCGAGCACCCAAGACTGTCAGACCATGGTGCACACGTTAAATGATGATGGGAATCACTGAGGCTAGACCTCAACATGAGGGGCTGTGGTTCAAGAGCAGCGTTTGTTACAGGGTAGCACCGGTGAGTCGGACACGACTGAGCGACTTCCCTTTCACTTTTCACTTTCATGCATTGGAGAAGGAAATGGCAACCCACTCCAGGGCTCTTGCCTGGAGAATCCCAGGGACGGGGGAGCCTGGTGGGCTGCCGTCTATGGGGTCGCACAGAGTCGGACACGACTGAAGCGACTTAGCAGCAGCAGCAGCAGCAGCACCTGTGATCTGCGCTAGGACTGATCCTCAGAAGAGAGAACAGTGTTACTCCTCAGGGTTTGGAGTCAAGAAAGGCAGGGAACAACCCCTCACAGAATGGGCCTTATGCCTGTATTTCCACACTCCTGCCCATCCCTCCCCTCACCCCACTCGTCTTTACTTTCCCTCCACTTCCCAGCTTCCCAGAGGCACTCGGGCCACTTGACTGGCTAACTCCTGGTCCTGGTGAGGGTTGAACCCACCTGTGAACATGATATTGTTCATGCAATATAACTCACCCCTTCTTTTTTGAACTGGGAGATCAAAGGTTACTTTAATGTGGGCCCCCGTGAGACTGGGTCCAATCTCTCAGAGCTTGGAGGTGTGCTCAGCAGGAAGGCTTGATCAGAACCCTAAACCCCTTGGATTGGAAGCTGGACTTGCCCAAGAGAGACATTTGATTACGGGAAAAGGTTGGTGAGTGAAAAAGAAGGAAAACTAAAAGAAAGACAGAGAAAGACAAGGATGAAGTGACAAGAAGAGCAGTAGAGACAATGAGGAAGAGCCTAAGAGACAGAAACTGAGCCTCACGGAGAAAGCAAGATTGAGAAGATAGCAAAGGACAGGGAAAGTCTGAAGACAGAGGAATAGGGGCCGAGAGAGAGTGAGAAACACAGGGACTAAAGGGACGCAGAGACCAAAAATGAGAGACAGAAATAGAGCAATGGAGATAAGTAAGGACAGAGCAAGCAAGAGGGGAGGAAAGTAGAGAGATACTGAATGAGCAACAAGGGCCGAGACAGAGACGAAGAGCAAGAAAGAGAACCAGACTAAGACACAGAGAGAGACAGAAATGAAGATATTCAGAGAAACAGGAGCAGATTGAGAGACAGTTAGAGCCAGAGAGAGTTCAGGCAGGAGGAGACTGTGGGAGGGGGGTCCAGTGAGAGCAACAGTGAGAAGCAGAGACAGGTCAGGGTCTGAAGTCCAGAGACAGACAGGCAGCAAGGCACCCAGCCCAGTACTTGAACAGAATTTGAGCCTGAAGCTGATTTTCAGGGGGAGGAGATGAGCGTAAAGAGCCGTGTTTATTTGACATTTAAAATAATATTCACATTGAGTTGTGGAGAAGGGAATGGCAACCCACTTCAGTATTCTTGTCTGGAGAATTCCATGAACAGAGGAGCCTGGCAGGCTACAGTTCACAGGGTCCCAAAGAGTCGGACACGGCTTTGTGACTGAACAAAAATGACAGAACATTGAGAATAATCACTTAATTTATATAACTCTTTGTAACAAAGCACTTTTAGTCAGGAGTGAGGATTTTGCAGACATAGGATGGTTTTATGCAGGACAGTTGCTAAATATGAATTCCTGGGAATTTCCTCTTTCAGAACAAGTTGCCTTTTCTTGTCGAATAAATGGATACATCCAGGACTGAAGTAGCCCTTCTGGAGTTGGTGAGGGTGTAGGATTCAGACAGCACCCCTAACTTGGCTCTTCTTTGCCAGCCCAAGCCAGGTCTGCAGCTGCTGGGAGATTTTCTGGAGAGAGGTGGGGAGAATTTGGACAGTTCAGACTCCAGCACTAGTAGAGAGCAGGAACATGCTAATTAGCATGCAAATGATAATGCAAATCACTGAGAGCTTTTTCTCTCTTACCCGTCGCGCAAGGCGGAGGCTCGGGGAATCTGAGGGTCTCTCAGGTGCCATGTCCAAGCAATGAGAAGCACTAGGGATGAGAAGGGCTGGCTCGGAGGGTCCCAAAGGCTGTGTCACACTTAGCACATGCCAGGGGTCTGTATCCCCTGGAAAGAAAGGAGAGGATGGTGTGTTGAGCCACAGCCAGGTAGACGCTAAGGAGTCAAGTTCTGACGGCACACTCACCATTAATAAATAGCACTTGGGTGGCTCCTGGGGTCTGGCCACCATAATAGGAGTTGGTCTGGGCCACAGCCTGAGCTACAGATGAGGTTGAAAGCCCAAACACCTGTTCACATAGCTCAAGCTCGGAGGGCAGAGCTGGGAGCTGGGAGAAAGGGCACCCGGGGACCTCACAGGTGACGTCTGTGGAGAGAGGGATTCATCAATGTGGAGTATATAGCCAGCCCCCTACCTCTTTAATAATCATGTACAGAGCTCTCCCCAGTGATGACTGAGACAGTTCCAGACCCTCCCTTCAGTGAGTTCAGGGTCCTCTCAGAGACGCACTCAGCCCAAGACACTGATGGCCTAGAATGATCAGAGCTTGATATAAAAATGTCTGGAGTGAGGTTGGAGGTGTCTCAGAAGGAGCATAATGAGCCTGGACCACCTTGAGATGGCTTGTCTGGACACAGCAGAGACCGTATATTTTGGAGGTGAGAGTTTGGCCAGTCACTCACAGAAGCCGAACTCGGTACAAGTTTGGTACAACCACTGCCGGTCACCCACGCTGGACACTTGGAGTTCTGTGACCCTCAGCTGTGCCACTGTCTCTGCTCGAGGAATGCTTAAACACCTCTGACCCAGGCTGTGTGTGACAACCTAAAGGACAATACACATACGTATATGCAGACATACATTCCTTGCCCACCCCGGCCCCCCCCCACCCCGGTCCACCCCCGGGCCATCAAGCCAGGGCAGGGCCTGGAGCCAATGGTCCCTATGGGCCAAAGTCAGAAGTCAGAAGAGTGAGTTTCTGAGTTTTCCTGGGGTCACTGGTCAGAGTTGCTGGGGACCTAGGTCCCTATGGGTTAGAAATTAAGGTGCTAGATGACTAGGAACTTCTCACCTGTAAAGTTGATCTTGGGCAAGTGAGAATATCTTAGGTCTGAGTTTCCTCAGTTGTGTGTGGGGACAATAGTAGTGTTTACTTCCTAGAACTATTTTAAGAATTCAATGAGATAATATATGTGAAACACACCGCACAGCATTTGGTGCAGACATCGATGGAAAAGTGATAGCTGGATTGTACAGGCTGGGAGTCCGAGGGAGTCTGAGGCTAGGAGCCCCGGTCTCTAGGAGAACTGTGTCCCGAGGACAACTGTGTCCCCTGGACTAATGTTTTTCCTTCATTCTACAAATACTATTTGAGAGGTTGCTGTGTGCCAGACTCTCTTGCAGGCCCCAGAAAGAGGACAGAACAATGTAGGCAAAATAGTAAGCACAGTCGCTAACATCTGCCTACTGTGCTCCGGGCTCCCTGTTCCCTAGGGCATACTGCTCCTACCTCATTTCACCTCCGAGGTCCTTTTGAGATGTAATACCCATTTTACAGACGAGGAAACTAAGGTGCAGAAGGGTTTACGCTTGCCCAAGTTCACACAGCGGAGGTGGAGCAGGAAACCTTGCTCTGCTCATTCTTGGCGGTGCTTGGGGTTCTCACCTGCACTGCCCGACGAAGCCCGCGGTAGGGTGCAGGGCCGCTGCCCTTGCAGTTGCCCCGATCCCCGAGGAGGAGTCTGCAGAGCTGTCGCACACTCAGGGGCGCTCCAGCTTGCCCATCGTACTGCACCGCACCTCCCACGAGTGCCTGCAGCGCCCCCCAGAGGCTCGGCCTGGTCCTCAGCGCGCTCCAGGGACCCGCACGCTCCCAGCTCCACGCTCAGCGCTGCCGGAGCCCCCTCCGCCCCCGTCTAGAGCGCAGCCGCCGCTCCACCTTCGCAAGGCTGCGGACGCTGCCGCCCGGCACTGCGGAGAGCGAGAGGCAGCGTTGGTGAAGACTTGGGCCCTGGGTTCAGCCTTTCCCTTTCCGTGACCCTCATCTTCCCTGGGCTCCCCACTTTTCCACCTTCAGACTCATACAGGAGGCAGTTGAAAGTCGCTTTTGCTCGAGGCCCCGCCCTCTTCCGGCTCCTCCGCCGGGCGGTCCGCACCCCGCCCCCGTATCAGCCCCGCCCCTGTTGGGTTCTCCCTTCTTCGTTCCCAGACCCATCTTCAGCTCTCGCCTTCTTCCCAAATTCACCCACCTCTCGGGGCTCCCAAGTCTCTGAGACCCCAACACCTTGCAAGCTTCAGCCGTTTTCTCTGGCCCCCATCCTCAAGGCCTTTTCTCTTTCCCTATCCCCCTCCGACTGGGCCCCCAACTCATACCTCCAGGGATCCGCCAATCGCAGTATTCATTAGGCTTCTAGACACCACCTAAAGTCCGGTCGCGGAAGAATATCAGGTGATTCGCACCACTGAGGCCTTCTCCCCCCGGGCCCACCGCCCGCCATCCTTACGTCATTATACTTGGAGAAATCCAGTAAGGCCCGCACCGGAGCGGAAGAGGCGATGGAGGCAAAAAAGAGATGGGGAAACTGAGGGAGAACAAGTTATCAGCCTGGGGGCTGAAGGACTGGGATCCCATATCTGCCCGCCCCTGTGTCACTCACTCGTTGTGTGATATTCTACACACTGAACTCTTATGAAGGCAGACTGGGATGGGGGATGGAGGGAGGAGGGTCTGGAAGGAGGTTTTCCTATTATCTGAGTTATGGACCTCGCAGTCCAAGTTCCTTTCCCCCAGTCCACCCAGAGGGATCCCAGGACCTTTAGCCGGGCCCAGGCAGCCAAGGAGCCAGCATAGGAACCTCCGAAGCAGATCCAGGGGCTGGTGGGAGACGTTGAAGAGGCGGGAGAGTGTGAGGCGGGCAGAGGCCGCATCCGCCAGCCTAGGGTCAGAGGAGAGGCTGAGTCGGTTCCCATGGGTAGGAATCCCTGAAGATTCCCCGACTTACAGGCGGGGATCCAGAGACAAGAATGGAGAGAGCCTGGCCAGAAGCTAGGGTTTTTTTCTCATGAGGTATTTCTGAGGATTCCCCATACCTACACACTCATTTCCGCACAAGTGCCTAGATCAGGGGCGACTCATTTGGAAAGCTTCCACTCTTCACTTCCAGACTAGGTGGGAGAAGAAAAATCTTCAAGACAGTTTAGGTGAAAATCTAAATTATAGGAGGGATTGGTGACTATCAAAGAGAGCTACTCAGGAAGAGGAGGGGGCCTAGGCTGGATAGGTTAGGAGGTATTGGCAGAGAGGGAAACACGATTAGAAAAAGAGACAGAGATATTGGAATATATCTAACATCCTTCCCTTTTTTTTTTTTTTTAAGGTAGTGTTTGCCGATTTTCCTCCCTGGTGAAGTTTCTTCCTTTGTTTTCCTACTTCTTCCTGGATATTTAGAAGCTAGTCAGTCAGGGTGGCCCATATTCCAGAAGGGAGAGGTTAAAGCTCCATCTCCTGGTGGCTGGGTGGGGAATAGTTTCTTACCTTAGTTGGAATGCATCAGTAGGAAAAACACATCCCTTCTCTTGTATTCATTGATTTACTTATTTAATCACTGATTTATAACAGTACGGACTCATGAATACATATTTTATACTTAGTTTGCATCATTATCTCAAACTATATTATTTGTTGTTCAAAGTTTCAGGTTTGGCCGTTGATGGCTCTTTCCAGCTCATAAAGAGACAGCTGACAAAACTGCTTCTTTCCTGCTGTGTTTGTATCAATAGAGTTTTTTCACATAGCATTTGAAAAACCTTGTTTCATCTTTTGCTGATCTAGTTAAGACTCAAGTGTGGAAATGTAGAAAGTGTAGATGGTTTCATAGTCTATTTTAGGAGAAAAATAATCCAGTAAGGTCAGTTTCTTTGCTGGAATCAGTTACCCCGTGGATCAAAATGTGCCAAAGCGACGCTCTGTGTCTCGCTGGGTCACTGACTGCTATCCTTTCGTCCTGCAGATGCGAGTCAAACAGGACGAAAGATGTACGATTCTAGTTAGAGTTCGCGAGAGTTTCGTGTCCCAGACATGAACTGGGATATAGCGTTGAACCTAAAATGGATGAACCATCACCTTATCTGTGTGTGTGTGTGTGTGTGTGAAAAATACGAAGTCGCCACACAGCCTGGCCCGTACGGGGATCGAACCCGCGACCTTGGCGTTATTAGCACCACGCTCTAACCAACTGAGCTAACCGGCCAGACACACGAGTGTGAGATCGTGTTTATGCTATTAAAAGAAAAGCAATCAATACGGCTTTTCCGGGAGCTGGAAAAGGAACACAGTAAACCCAAACGACCACAAACTAATACTCAAAGAAAGAAGAAATCGCCATCTTCCTCTCCCCCATCGTGGAATTAGGGGAAAACAAAGAGGAATTCTTAGTATTTGGCGTGAATGAACTCTGTTTCCTGAGGACTGAGGTAATCAAAACTGTGGCAAACCTGCCTGAGAGCTAGGCCTGGCACCACAGCCACATTGATAGGGAGGCTCTGAGACTACTTGAGGAGACGAGGTAGCCCAGGACCAACCCCAAAGCCATTAAGTAATAAATGGAGACGTTTGCAAATAAGTATCCAGCAAAGTAGGAGGAAAATCAAGAGGAAGTGAAGATTGGAGGGTAAACCTCCTTTTTTCATCTCTCGACAGGAATCGAGCACCCATGACTGTCAGACCATGGTGCACACGTTAAATGATGATGGGAATCACTGAGACTAGACCTACACATGAGTGGCTGTGGTTCAAGAGCAGCGTTTGTTACAGGGTAGCACCGGTGAGTCGGACACGACTGAGCGACTTCCCTTTCACTTTTCACTTTCATGCATTGGAGAAGGAAATGGCAACCCACTCCAGGGCTCTTGCCTGGAGAATCCCAGGGACGGGGGAGCCTGGTGGGCTGCCGTCTATGGGGTCGCACAGAGTCGGACACGACTGAAGCGACTTAGCAGCAGCAGCAGCAGCAGCACCTGTGATCTGCGCTAGGACTGATCCTCAGAAGAGAGAACAGTGTTACTCCTCAGGGTTTGGAGTCAAGAAAGGCAGGGAACAACCCCTCACAGAATGGGCCTTATGCCTGTATTTCCACACTCCTGCCCATCCCTCCCCTCACCCCACTCGTCTTTACTTTCCCTCCACTTCCCAGCTTCCCAGAGGCACTCGGGCCACTTGACTGGCTAACTCCTGGTCCTGGTGAGGGTTGAACCCACCTGTGAACATGGTATTGTTGGCCGTGCCAAGGCAGGCCAAGTGGGCCCCCGTGAGACTGGGTCCAATCTCTCAGAGCTTGGAGGTGTGCTCAGGAGGAAGGCTTGATCAGAACCCTAAACCCCTTGGATTGGAAGCTGGACTTGCCCAAGAGTGACATTTGATTACGGGAAAAGGTTGGTGAGTGAAAAAGAAGGAAAACTAAAAGAAAGACAGAGAAAGACAAGGATGAAGTGACAAGAAGAGCAGTAGAGACAATGAGGAAGAGCCTAAGAGACAGAAACTGAGCCTCACGGAGAAAGCAAGATTGAGAAGATAGCAAAGGACAGGGAAAGTCTGAAGACAGAGGAATAGGGGCCGAGAGAGAGTGAGAAACACAGTGACTAAAGGGATGCAGAGACCAAAAATGAGAGACAGAAATAGAGCAATGGAGATAAGTAAGGACAGAGCAAGCAAGAGGGGAGGAAAGTAGAGAGATACTGAATGAGCAACAAGGGCCGAGACAGAGACGAAGAAAGAACCAGACTAAGACACAGAGAGAGACAGAAATGAAGATATTCAGAGAAACAGGAGCAGACTGAGAGACAATTAGAGACAGAGAGAGTTCAGGCAGGAGGAGACTGTGGGAGGAGGGTCCAGTGAGAGCAACAGTGAGAAGCAGAGACAGGTCAGGGTCTGAAGTCCAGAGACAGACATGCAGCAAGGCACCCAGGCCAGTAGCTGAACAGAATTTGAGCCTGAAGCTGATTTTCAGGGGGAGGAGATGAGCGTAAAGAGCCATGTTAAGTTGACATTTGACATTTAAAATAATGATATTCACATTGAGTTGTGGAGAAGGGAAGGGCTACCCACTCCAGTGTTCTTGTCTGGAGAATTCCATGGGCAGAGGAGCCTGGCAGGCTACAGTCCACAGGGTCCCAAAGAGTTGGACACGGCTTTGTGACTGAACAACAATAACAGGACATCGAGAGCAGTCACTTGTATTTAGATAACTCTTCGTCGGTAAGAAAGCACTTTTAGTCAGGAATGAGTATGTTTGCAGACACAAGATGGTTTTACGCAGGACAGTTGCTAAATGTGAATTCCTGGGAATTTCCTCTTTCAAAACAAGCTACTTTCTTTTGTCCAATAAATGGAAACATGCAGGTCATATAGGAGATGGTGAGGGCATGGCACCATCTAACCTGGCTCTCCTTTGCCAGCCCAAGCCAGATCTGCAGCTGCTGAGAGATTTTCTGTGGAGAAGTGGGGAGAATTTGGAAAGTTCTGACTCCAGCACTAGTAGATAGGAGGATATGCAAACTAGTATGCAAATAATAAGGTAAATCACCCAGAGCTTTTTGTTTCTTACCTGAATTCCCCATTCCCTCAATATGTGAGGTGACATCATTTTCTTTGTTAGTTATCAGGACAATGCTTGCCTGGTAAAATGTGTTTGGAAGAATTCTCCCTCTCCGACTTTTTGGATGAATCTTAGAAGGATGGGTCTTAATTCTTTTTTAAATGTTTGGTGGAATTCACTAGTGGAGCCATCTGGTCCTACACATTTGTTAGTTGAGAGGTTTCTGATTACTGATCAATCTCCTTCCTAGTGATAGGGCTTTTCAGATTTTCTCTTTCATCATGAGTCAGTCCTGGTAGACTGTATGTTTCTGAGAATCTATTTTTTCTGTTGTCCAATTCGTTGATGTATTATTTAGTTTTAAGCAGGTACAGCAATCTGAATCTTTGTATTACCTTTGTGTGAAAAGGTTTCTTTGCCAGTTCGCTAGTCAGCTTAGTTGGTTAGAGCATGGTGGTCATAACACCAAGGATGTGGGTTCAGTCCCCACATGTGCCAGTGCAAGCCTTTTGTTACTTACTGAAGAATTTTGTTGCGATCATCTAACAAATTGGAGATAACCTCACATACATCAAATTGGGAATAAGTGTTGACTTCATTTGTTCTTCAGCAGTGACACTACCTTCCTTCCCCTCCACCCCTGCCCCCAGCAAACACAGTCCCAGCAAAAAGATGAAATTTCAGCATTTCAGATTTGACAGAGGGTCATTTTCACCACTCACTGCTTGAAATCCAAAGCCTATGTACATTTAAGGAGGGAGCAGTGCTGGCAAGGCACCATCCCTTTGAAAGAGCTGATGACTGATATTTTCTGGGAAGGGGCTTAGAGTAGACTTTCAGAAGGTCAGTGGATTGACATATTCTGTGGAAGCATGGTTCTTCTGGAGAGACTCTTGTTGTTTGGTTGGCACTCAAAGGGATGTTTACTGAAGTGAGTGCATTCCTGGCTGGTTCATTTCAGAAAGCAGGGGTTGACAGTGATTGGTTGTGCAAATGTTCACAAAATGATTATCACGGATAGATCAATTGGTTTAAATTCAGGTCTGGTGACTACTTGTTATCACTGTATAGAACAGTCTTTTCCTAAGTTTGTGATTAGTATGTGTTTCAACATTTTACTTTGGCATAAAGCAAACATTATTTGTTTGTTTAAATATACAAGTAACATATAATAAAAATGTTTGCCAGAGTTAGGAAATAGATGATAGTGAAAGTTGCTCAGTCATATCTGACTCTTTGTGATTTTATGAAATTATCCAGACCAGAATACTGGAGTGGTTAGCCTTTCCCTTCTCTAGGGAATCTTCCCAACCAGGGGTCAAACCCTGGTCTCCCACATTACGGGCAGATTCCTCACCAACTGAGCTATCAGGGAAGCTACAGGTATTAAAGAAATGAAAGGGGTCAAAAGGTACACATTTCCAGTAATTAAAAAAAAATAATAAGTTATAGAGATCTAAGGTACACTGTGGTAGTATAGTTGTTAATAACAATATTGTATTGAATATTTAGAAGTCCTTAAAAGAATAGATCCTAAAAGTTTTCATCACAAGAAAAAAATTTGTAACATATGTGGTGACGGATATTAACTAGACTTACTGTGTTTCATTGGTTTTTTCCAAGAAACATTAAAAGGATTTTTCTTTTTTAAACTTGGTCTCTAATCTCCTGTAAAATTATTCATAGTCTTCCAGGGACTAGCAAGTCTAATTAATTATAAGCCTGTAATATTGGAATGATGCTAAAGCTGAAACTCCAGTACTTTGGCCATCTCATGCGAAGAGTTGACTCATTGGAAAAGACTCTGATGCTGGGAGGGATTGGGGGCAGGAGGAAAAGGGGACGACAGAGGATGAGATGGCTGGATGGCATCACCGACTCGATGGACGTGAGTTTGAGTGAACTCCAGGAGATGGTGGACAGGGAGGCCTGGTGTGCTGCGACTCTTGGGGTCGCAAAGAGTCAGACACGACTGAGCGACTGAACTGAACTGAACTGAACTGAACTGAACCGAACTGAATATTGGATACATAGACATTTGGGCCCACCACCGGGATGGCCGAGTGGTTAAGGCGTTGGACTTAAGATCCAATAGACATGTGTCTGCGTGGGTTCGAACCCCACTCCCGGTAGAACTGCTTTTGTTGCTAAGTCATGTCCCACGCTTTTGCGACCACATGGACTGTAGCCCTCCAGGCTCCTCTGTCCATTGGACTTTCCCAGGCAAGAATTCTGGAGTGGGTTGCCATTTCCTTTTCCAGGGTATCTTTCTCACCCAGGGATCAAGTTACTTTAGCATGTATCTTACCCAATTGGACAATAGTCCAGCATATAGTTGACTCTGAACTCTATTTATCCAATCTGACAGGCTCTGTCTATAATGGGTGAATTTAGCTAATTTAGATATGATGTAAATGATATACTTGTATTTTAAAAATCCACTATCTTATTAGCTGTTTTCTATGTGTTTTTTTCCCTTTGTTCCTTTCTTTTATCTCTTTCTTCCTGTCTAGAGCATTGCCTTATCATTTGTATGTCTTAACAAATCGCTAGTGGTTTCCCTAGGGTTTTCTATATACAGCTACAACTAATCAAAATCTACCTTCAAATTATATTATGCTACTTACTGTACCATGTAAGAAGCTTGCAATAATATACTTCCTCCTATATTGTGTGTCATTGCTGCCACAGATTTTGCTTTCATGTATGCTATAGCTGTACAGTATGTCACTACTACTGTTGCTTAATGCAGTCATTTTTAAAGTGATTAAAATTGGGAAAAATATTCCTTATGTGTACCTCTATTGTATCCATTTCTGTGGATATTCATTACTTTGTATTTCCTCTTCCTGAGCCCAGCTTATAACATTTCCTATTTTGCAGGTCTGATAGAAACGCACTCTAGTTTTTGTTTGTCAGGAAAGACTTTTATTTCTTATTCAGTTCTGGAAAATACTTTTTGCTTGGTAGAGAATTCTGGGTTTACAGATTTTACAAAATTAGCCTCTCATCACTTTCAAATGTTATCCCATTATCTTCTGGCATACCTAACCTGATGAAAATTCTACTGTTTTGGATACATAGCTAGCTAGCTAGATATAGCTTGGAATTCTCTGACTTGGAGCTGAGATTTGATGTAGAGGTTTCCTCCACTATCAGAAAGTAGTTCAGTTCAGTTCAGCTGCTCAGTCGTGTCCGACTCTTTGCGACCCCATCGACTGCAGCACGCCAGGCTTCCCTGTCCTTCACCAACTCCTGGAGATTGCTCAAACTCATATCCATTGAGTTGGTGATACCATCGAAAAATAGAGTGGAAATGTTCCTATGAAACATTTCACAAGTTAAATTTGCGTGAAGAAGCGATTACCTTAGCACCCTTCTTGCATACAGATGCACAAAATAGGTGGAAATAAAGCACAGATGCTTATAGACACAGTTTAAAGCTGTGATGCAATGGCAACCCACTCCAGTACTCTTGCCTGGAGAATCCCATGGATGGAGGAGCCTGTTAGGCTGCAGTCCATGGGGTTGAGAAGAGTCGGGCACCACTGAGCGACTTCCCTTTCACTTTTCACTTTCATGCATTGGAGAAGGAAATGGCGGCCCACTCCAGTGTTCTTGCCTGGAGAATCCCAGGGACGGGGGAGCCTGGTGGGCTGCCGTTTCTGGGGTCACACAGAGTCGGACACGACTGAAGTGACTTAGCAGCAGCAGCCTTGAGACTGGGATGCTGAGTTATAGTTCCTGGGGGAGGAGCTTGGCAGTTCCAACCTGGCTGCTCCTGATGAGCTCAGCCTCTACAATAGTTTGTTAAGTCACTCAGTCATGTCCGACTCTTTGCGACCCCATAGACTGTAGCCCACCAGGCTCCTCAGTCCATGGGATTTTCCAAGCATGAATATTGGAGTGGGTTGCCATTTCCTTCTCCAGGGGATCTTCCCAACCCAGGAATCAAACCTGGGTCTCATGCATTGTAGACAGACGCTTTACCGTCTGAGCTACCAGGGAAGCAAAACAGGTACTAATGCAGGTCTTTCCAAAAAATGAAGCGGCAGCAAAGTGAACTTTTGAAAAATGAGGAATATCAGTTTTTCATTATCTTGGGAAAATACTTAGTCATTAACTCTCCTAATATTTTTTCTGCTCTTTTCTCTCTTTCTTTTCACCTTCTGAGATTCTGATTACAAATATATTAATCAATAATTCTTAAGTGCTCTTTCTTTTCCCTTGATGTTTCAACTTGGGTAGTTTCTAGGCCTTCCTTCAAGTCTATCATTTCTTTTTTCAGTTTCTATAGAGTCTACTAATTAGTCTATTGAAGACATCCTATGTCTCTTACTGTGTGTCTGTGTTTGAATTTAGCATATTTATTTGACTTTTAGTTTCCAACAATCTATTGAAATGTACCATCTGTTTATGCGTTGGGATAACAAAAGGACCTACATTGTTCCATTGGCATCTGAAATGGGAGTAGTTTAAAGGGACTAATCTTGTAACGTGTGGGATGTGATGTTATCTCCAGAAAAATAATGTCAGCATTGAGTTAAATTGTAGGACACGCAGCTAGTGTTGCGGAATTACTTGGTAGTGGTGGTGGTGGTGGGGTACTCCCACATATTTACTGGCCAGACGTGTCTGAAGTAAAGTGTTCTGTGTGAGTAGTGAAGACACACAGGAGGAAAAAGTTTTGTTTTTTTCTAATGCACTTCTCAGCTCCAAATTCAGCCTTTTAGACTGCTTTTGGAAAAAGGACCTGGGTCTTTTAAATATTTATTTTCTTGTCGGCAGAGGGTGCAGGAGAGACACAGTAGGCATAAAAGTTTTGCTTTCTGGTTCTAGGAGTTCCTGCAGCCATCAGCATCTTTGGTGTCCAACTCCATTCTTTTGACTTTCACAATAGTAGAAAAAAGAAATTGAGTATTCATTGATCCATTCACAAATATTTATTGATCATCATGTGTGGTAAATATTCCAGGATGCAAAAAAGAATTAAGACTGGTTGTAGGGATTATACAAACAACAACAGTGGTTTCCAGTAACTGCTGGAGCACTCATTGCAAACTCTCAAATGGTAACATCATAGATTAAGGCCAAAATATCCAAAGATTGCTAAGCAGAGAGACTTTGATCCAGGCAGACTGCAGAATAATTCCCTGAGAGTACTGATGGGGGTACAAACTCCGACAAGGGGGAACTAGGAGAAAAAGGAAAGGACTGTGAGGTTAAACAATGATCTCCACCAGACACAAGATCTCCATGCAGTTTCTGGGAACGGGAAACTTCTGATTCATTGCTTCCATCTCCTCCTCTATTCTTTTCCACCTTCTCCACACACAAATTTTATATTGAAGGTTTTTGAAAATATTTCTGGGTAGGAAAAGAAATGCCAGAGATGGAAGACATCTGGAAACATCCCCTTTTGCTTTTCATTTGTTGGTTTTAGCTTCTTGTTTGATTGCATTCATTCAATAATTCATTTGTAATTGTAGTAGGCATACCTCAATTGTTTACAGGCCAGTTGCTTGCATTTCAAGTCATTGCCAATAGGTCATGGGTGAAAGTGAAAACAATAAAGCCTTTTGAAGAAAACGTAGCAAAATACTTCCACGCCTTTGAGATGAGCAAGTATATGTTAGATAGGAATAAGCTACACTGTACCTTACAAAAACTGAACCCCTTTTTCCTCATAAGTCCACTAAGAGAGAAAAACACTAGCCACAGACTTGAAGGCGATACTCCAGATAAAATTCACACATGAGAATTTGTTGGAGTTGGAGTCAGAGGAAGATAAAGAAATGTTAAAATGCAGTAAGTACTTTAAAAGGCTGTAGTTGTGAGCATGCATTGGAAAATCTTTGTTTTGAAGTTGTGAACCTTCATGGGGGCTGCTGCTGTTAAGTCATTTCAGTCGTGTCAGACTCTGTGCGACCCCATAGACGGCAGCCCACTAGGCTTCCCCGTCCCTGGGATTCTCCAGGCAAGAACACTGGAGTGGGTTGCCATTTCCTTCTCCAATGCATGAAAGTGAAAAGTGAAAGTGCAGTCGCTCAGTCGTGTCCGATTCTAGCGACCCCATGGACTGCAGCCTACCAGGCTCCTCCGTCCATGGGATTTTCCAGGCAAAAGTACTGGAGTGGGGTGCCATTGCCTTCTCTGTTCATGAGGGCAGTAGACTACAAAGGAAAGTTTTGTACTTCAGTAAGTTGACAAAAACCGGAATAGTGAGCTGTTCCCGCCTGGTTTTGAACCAGGGACCTTTATGTGTATAAAGTGAATGTGCTAAATACTACACCACAGAAACATCACCCCCAGCTTAGGTGTCTAATAAAATGGCATTCTAGTTTCCTTGGTTACAACCCCCCAACCAATCTAATAATTTTGAATATTTCTCTTGTAGAATATTTGCACTCACAGTGCTTTGCTTTCCATCTTTTTAAAAGCTTTGTTAAAATAGTCAAAATAAAAGGGAAAAATCCACCCAGCATTAATGTAATCTGAATTATTCAAGTTCAAAACAGAAGGAGTGATTAATATTGCCTGAAAAAAGCATAAGCTCTGTGAAGGCTCCACAAGAAAACATTGCACTGGCCATTGTTCTGTCTGAAAAACTTGGATTTTATAAAGGACTAAGGAGCCTGGTGGGCTGCAGTCCATGGGGTCCTTAAGAGTCGGACATGGCTGAGCGACTTCACTTTCACTTTTCACTTTCATGCATTGGAGAAGGAAATGGCAACCCACTCCAGTACTCTTGCCTGGAGAATCCCAGGGATGGGGGAGCCTGGTTGGCTTCCATCTATGGGATCGCACAGAGTCGGACACAACTGAAGCAACTTAGCAGCAGCAGCAGCAGCAGTGTGATAGATAACCTCAGTTTTGCCAGGCAAAATGTAACAAAGAGAAGTGGTTAACATGTTTATTGACACAAATAGAAATATTTTAGGGTCAAGCCGGGAAAGAAAACATTTCAGGTGTGGTTTGAAACTTTGTGAGAGAAGCCCACTGAGCTTCAAGTTCAACATAAACCATATAGCTCCATTTCAGATGTCTTTTATAGGTTGAAGATGAATGTTATTGATCTGGTTTGCATTTCAGTATGGGAATGGGACTCTGGGAGAATATTCTGCAGGACAAGAATATACCATCTTGCACATATCACCACGTAAACATCTCTGCATGTCCCTCACCAAAAGAAGACATCAATCACATTCCTTCAGCTTTTAACAACTACCTATCATAGACCTACTCTCAATCAGGCATTTGTGTTGATGCTGATTTAAGTGGTGGCAAAAAGACATACTTTCTATGAGAATTTTGAAAATTAAATTTTTATTTTGAAGTGATTTTTAAAAAGGTGCAAAGACAACAGAATTTCCTTATACCCATTACCCAGTTTCTTTTAATATTAGCTTCTTACATTACCATGGTACCTTTGTTAAAACTAAGAAACCAATGTTGATATTTTACTAATAACTAAACCCTTGACTTTGTCTATATCACACCTGTTCTTACATAATGTCCTTTCTACTCCACCCCGTACTCCCCCACGTTGTATTCAGCCTCCCCTGGTCTGTGACTGTTTCTTGGTGTGGACGAAGTATTTTTATAGAATACTTGACTATCTTCCAGTCTAGGTTTGTTTGATATTTTTCATGTAACAGCTTGAGGTTATAGGTTTTGGGGAGAGAACAAAGCACTTGTCCCATCACTTTACATCAGATGTTACATGATAGGAGCATGGCTTACCATTGGTAATGGCAACTTTGATCATTTTTAAGGTAGTATTTGCCATTTTTCTCCCTTTTCAAGTTCTTATGTTTTCCTACTTCATACTGGACTATTGGAGAAGGAAATGGCAACCCACTCCAGTATTCTTGCCTGAGAATCTCTTGGACAGAGGAGACTGGCAGGCTACAGTCCATGGGGTCACAAACAGTCAGACACGACTGAGCAACTAACACTAACGCTGGACTATTTAGAAGCTTGTCACTGAGTATGGCCCGTATTCCAGAAGGGAGAGAAATAAGATCCATGGATGGGTCTTGGGTGGGTCGGAGGATTATTTACTTACTTAGGTTGGAATTCTTTCTTAAAGGAAAAGTATCCTTTCTGCTGTATTCACTGACTTATTTTTCAATCCTTTATTTATATCAGTATGGATTTATGAGTATGTATTTTACACTGTAGTTTGGATTATAATCCCAAACCATATTATTTGTAGTTCTAAGTGTTCCAGGTTTGGCAATTGACAGCTGTTTCCCTCTTATAAAGAGACAACTCAGTTCAGTTCAGTTCAGTCGCTCAGTCGTGTCCAACTCTTTGCGACCCCATCAACTGCAGCACGCCAGGCTGTCCTTCATCAACTCCCATAGCTTGCTCAAACTCATGTCCATCGAGTCGGTGATGCCATCCAACCATCTCGACCTCTTGTCCACTTCTCCTGCCTTCAATCTTTCCCAGCATCAGGGGCAGTTCCAATGAGTCAGTTCTTCACATCAGGTGGCCAAAGTATTGGAGTTTAATCTTCAGCATCAGTCCTTCCAATGAATATTCAGGGTTGATTTCTTTTAGGATTGACTGGTTGGACCTCCTTGCAGTCCAGGGGACTCTTTAGAGTCTTCTCCAACACCACAGTTCAAAAGCATCAGTTCTTCTGTGCTCAGCTTTCTTTGTAATCCAACTCTCACACCCAAACATGACTACTGGAAAAACCATAGCTTTGACTAGACAGACCTTTGATTCTTTGCTAAAGAGACGATTAAAGAAGCTGTTTTTAGCTGGTGGTTCAGATGGTAAAGATCTGACTGCAATGCAATGTGGGAAGCCGTGGTTCCATCTCTGGGTGGGGAAGATACCCTGGAGAAGGGAATGGCTTCCCACTCTACCTGGATAATTCGATAGAGAGAGGAGCCTGGTGGGCTACTGTCCAACTTTTACTATTTACTGCTGTGTTGATATTAATACTTTTTTTTTCACCTGTCATTTTAAAAACCTTCTTTCATCCTTTGCTGAACTAGTTAAAACCTAAGTGTGGAAGTGTAGAAAGCGTCGATGGGTTCACAGTTTATTTATAGATGAATATAGTACAAGAAGTTCAGTTTTTTTGCAGAATCAGTTATCCAGTGGAAAAACATGCCCAGAGCCTCTCTACTTTCCTTGCTGGTCACTCACTGCTATCCTTTCGCCCTGTAGATGGGGTTCAATGTGCTGTGCTTAGTCGCTCAATCGTGTCTGACTCTTCACGACGCATGGACTGTAGCCCGCCAGGCTTCTCTGTCCTTGGGACTGTCCAGGAAAAAACACTGGAGTGGCTTGCCCTTCCCTTCTCCAGGCAGGGATGGAACCTGGGTCTTCTGTATTGCAGGCGGATTCTTTACAGGACTTCTACCTTCGGGGAAATCAAGGATTTCAACTAGCTTTATCTCTCAGGCAGTAATTGTGACACCCTAGTGGATATGAGACCAGAATTCTCATCTGTGTGTAAATGTAGCAAAAGTATCACTTCATGCCAGTTGGCCCGTATGGGGATCAAACCCGCGACCTTGGCGTTATTAGCACCATGCTCTAACCAACTGAGCTAACCGGCCACCTGATGCTTGTCCTGTTCCTCTTCATCCAATTAAATAAAAATGAAACGAAATGGTTTCTTCAAATTCTTGGGGGCAGAAAGCTGGGAATGGCGGGAGAGAAATGAACACAAAAACCCAAAACAACCGAAAACTACCATTAATTTTTAAAATCTTCACATTATTCCTATTTCACTTTCCCCCCATCTTGGAGTTAACGAAAGAAAAAGAGAAAAAACATTTGGCCTTGGTGAACTGTACTTCTTTGGGGCCTGGCTCAAACTATTCTGATTGTGATTGTTAATCAGACAATTACCTCAATAGAAGGTGTATCTGTCTTGTTTGTTGGTGTCTCCACAGTCTACTACACATTTCCAGCCTCCAGTCTGTCTCCATTTGATTCCTTCTTCACAGGGCAACTACAGCAATATAAACCCAAACTTGTGTTTTTCCTAACTTAAAATCTTTCCAGGATTTTCCATTGTATTTGGAACCCGATCCACACCGCTGGACATGGTTTATAGCATATCTGTGATCTGCCCCTGCTTCTCCCAAAGCTTGTCAGACTCCTTGAACAGTTATCCCAACAGATCTGCTCTGTTTTCTGGATGATCCTGTGCAGGTGTTTTGTCTTTGGTCTGTAATACCCTTCCCCAATTTATTCCCAGAATACACACCTTAAAACAGAAATCGAGTCCAAAGACTTCTTTGGTAAGATGAACTTCTGTCTTCTGCTTACTTTCCCCCAGCCTTTGTCATTTGTTCTGAAATCACTGGCTACTGACCAATCAACCCGCTAAACTATTATCTCCAAAGCAGGAGTTTCCATCTCCTCTGAATGTCTGGTGCAAAGCACAATACAGGGCATATAGCCATCACTATATAAATGCTAAATTATCATGTAAAGAGTAGTAGAAAAGGTCTCATACTTTTTCTCTTATCCCACCCCACCCTATAAGATAGCAATCCTGGATTGTGGAATGTCTTTAAAAGGTGAAATAGCATGAATATTTAGAGTCATGTATACCTGGGTTAGAGTTCTAACTTTGGTGATTTGGTGTAGGGAGGGATAAGTGAGCACAGACTTTGGAGCCAAGAGGATTTAAGTCCCAAATCTAACCTTTACTAACTGGTTGAGATTGGGCAAGTTTCTTACTATCTCTCTGCCTCAGAATAGATGTGAGTTGGATAGTAATTCCTATACCATAAACTCATTTCAATAATTTAGTTTTATTGTATCAACCAATTTAAGATTATTTTTCCAATTATCTCTCTTTCAAGGTATCCATAAAGCAGGAGATAGATGTATTCAGGGAGTCATTCTTGCCTTTTTTTTTTTTTTCATTAGGATGATAAGTGCTAAGGAATATGTTGAGGCTTAATCATAGACCTCGCATTGGTTATATACTTTTTCTCTTTTATTCCTCAGGTCCAAGAGTTTTACTGCCCTACCTGCCTCAGCTGGGAGAGATGTGAATGTAAAGGGTGACTACATAAGGTATTATACAAATTAAAAGAAAAAAATGAAATGTAAGCTTTGGTTCCCTAACTGAGCATTTCTGGCTCATACTGGAGGAATTATGACCATGATGTAAAGAGCAGAAGCAAGATTGTACCACTGTGTCTTTTTCTCCCCAACCCTCCTGTGAGTACTCTCATAGGTTAACCACTGATCCTCAAGGAAAAGTTGGATTCAAGGTCAAACTGCATTAAAAGCTTCTCCAAAAATATATAAAAATTAAAAAAAATAAAAGCTTCTCTGAAAACTGATTGAGGAACAAAGGTGAGAGAAATGAGGACTCGGTTGCCCTAGGGAATCAGATAAAGGAACCACTTCTTTGGGCCAAATGAAAGAAGGCTGAGATTTAGAAAGAATCTATTCCACCTTCCAGAGTTGCAAGAGGGCTGTATTTATTGCCTCCCTGTCATGTCTGTTCCCAGAAAAAAAGGCAGGAGGCAGTGTCCTGATTGAGCTCATCCTTGACACAGAAAGAAATGGGCAGGGAGGGGAAGGCAAGGCTCTGTTCAGTTCCAAAGATTTAGTTCCACTCAGTTCCAGTTTGCTATTATCACTGATACTTTAGTCTTTCATTGTCTTCTAGAATGTAGATTAGGACCACAGGGTGAATGTGCAAAGCTTTCACCTTAGATCTCGGGTATTTTTGCTGTAGAGACTTAGAAGATGCTGAGGCAATTCACTACACAGAGGTCCACATCACAGTATGAATGGCAAGGAACACAGGTTATTTCTTATGGGAATGATGCCTTCGAGAATGCCCTTGCTCCCTATTTCTTGAGGTTTTTGATTTTGTGCCAATGGAAAATGATGAGGCTGGTGATCTGAAAGATCTTTTTCCAACAGAGCCCTGGGGAGGTGAAGAATGCATCCCAAAGCCAAAACTGCTGCCTGCCTTAACTGGTCCAAGGACAGGAGTGCTCTGAGCAAAGGGATCCATGGAAGGGCCCCTAAACATAGTTTTTCTTGCAGAAATGTTGGCCCTCCCCAAGGCAAAAGGTGTGCCCTGGCTGGTCAGGCCCTGGTTTTTTGGGCCCCAGCCTTTACCCAAGGGTGTGATGGTGCTAGCTGTCCCACTTGGCACTGCTCCAGTGCTGAATGCTCTGGAGCTGGAACTCATGTCTGGAGCAGTCACACTGACCCCAGTCTCACCACAGTCCATAGGGGTTACTAATCCCCCAAAGTCAAAAGGTCTTGGGGCTGTGCTACCAAACACTGAGCCACAAGCCCCAGTCTGGTGGGTTGGGGTAACAACTCCAAAACCATTTGTATTAGCCTGACCAAAGGGAAAAGCTATTGGAGTGTTGTTAACATCTGGCCGGAAGTTGGTAGGGATGCAAAAGGTGGAGGCTGATGGTGCCAAACCTCCAAAGGCTGACTGAGTGGGACTGTTGAAGGATGGTTGAGTCCGAGTTTGTGCTGGGGTTGAGGATGCCACTGTTGAGTTTCCAAAAATGAGAGAGCTACTGAAGCTTGGGCCAAGGGCTGTTTGGGGGGCTCCTTGCTTCTGCCCATATGCAATCCCAAATGCAGGCTGGGGAGTTGCTCCCAGGGATAGTGGAAAAGGTGGCCTTGGGCCTGACCCCAAGGGAATTGTGAATGCTGAGGTTGAACTGGAGATCCTGGATGACAATGCAGGCTGGTTGGTGTTTCCTAGGGCTGAAGCTGTCAGAGAGCTAGCCCTAAAATTGGCAGTGCTCCTGGTAGGGGATATTTGGACAGCACTGGGAAGAACCTGGCTAAAGATAGTGACTGTGTGTACAGTAGGAATGGTAGGACGTTGGCATGGTGGCAAAATGAAGCCTGCAGCTGGGGAGAAACTGCCCTTGAAGGCACAGGCAGCCCCAAGAAGGAAAGTGTGGCAAGTAGAAGGGATGGAGTAAGTGTTGCCCATGGTACTGGTAACATTCACTATACCAAAATCGAAAGGTGGCTTAAAAGAGTCTTTGGATGTGCTGGCTGGTGTGGTGGACATGACTACAGAGGTAGCCTTGACCAGGCCATGGAAGAGATGGGGAGAAGCAGGGGTAAGTGGAGGAGAGGCCTGCTTGAAAGAGAAAGGAGCTATCATGGGCATAGTTTTAAGTGGTCTTACACTGCCAAAGATAGGCCTGAAAGTGGGAGTTAAGGTACCCGGAGCTGAAGATGGAGCAGCTGTGACTGAAATTCTAGAGTATAAGGATGTCCCAGTCTCACTATTGGGTGGGAGCCCTAAAATGGGTTTTGACATGTGGTCAGCAGAAGCTGCAACAGGAGGCACAGATGCAGGAGGATGGGGAGCTGGGCTGCTCATCAGTCTAAATGAAGTACTTTGCATAGTGGGGGCTGTAGGGATAACAGCAGATGAGTCTAGGTGCACGGCAGCCTGAGAAATCAAAGGTAGCTGTGTGGTGCCAGTGACTGGTGATGTGGGAGAAACAGGGGTCAGATGGATGAAAGTAGCTGGGAGCTTTGAGTCCGAAGAGATGCCTGAAAGGGGGTCTGACTGTGAGCACCCAATTGGGGCTGGCAGGCTTGCTGTTGTCAGAGGTGAGTGGGCTGCACTGATTACCTCTCCAGTGGGTTGTGGTAAGGCCTGTGGACCTGGAGACTTCTGTAACTTATTTAAAGTTTCCAACTGAGGACCAGCGCTCTGGGTTGGAGCTGTGCCTGCAGAAGGCAGGGTGAGAGACAGGGAAGGCTGAAGAGCAGACCTAGACTCAGGGACAAAGTCTGTGGTGATCTCAGTTGTATTCTCTCTGGCTTTGTTGCTCGACTGGAGTCCAGCTTTCTTCCCTAAGGCCAGGTCTTCAGGGACTGGATGACCAAGCTGGGGAGGTGGAGTGAGAGACAGCAGGTTTTCAGGGCTAGATGGAAGCAGTGGAACCTGATTTTGCTGTCCAGAGCTGCCAGATGTTTCTGGAGACTCGTCTGATACCAGGGGGACTGGAAGGTGAGACTGATGACCTTTTTCTTTCTTTTTTACTGGCCACTCTGGTATCTGGAGTGCACTGGGAATACTTTTCTTCCAAGGTTCCGAGAAATCTCGAGAAGAGCTGAAAGAGCTTGTGATAGCATTTCTTTTGGAGTTAAGGGAGTTGCCTGTGTGTGTGCTGGTCAAGGAGTCCATGGAGGAACAACTGGGCCTCTTATTCAAGCTGTGATCTGAGCTCCATGGGTTGAGGCTTCTATTCAGAGGCCCTGGCCTGGGCACAAAAGAAGTGAGGACTCCCTTTTTCACCAGAGGTTTAAATGCAGATAGTCTGGTCTCTGGAATACTTCTCTTACAGTCAAAGCTCTCATGAAACAGTGGTTCTTTAAACCTCACTTTCCCCTTCTTGCACTCTTTGAGGGCCCTCAGCACCGTTTCCTTTGCACAGGGGTCTGGGATCCTCTCAGAGGGCGAGGGCCCTGCAGAGTTGATTACCTCTGCTGGGGAAGCGGAGGGGGGCACTGTCCGCTCAGGAGGAACGATCTTGATGGTCACTGGGCTCCATATTGCCCTGGGGTGCCGCAGAGACCAGATACTCCGCTTGAAGTAACCTTCCCACCAGTCTGAGGGAAGAGGCCCCATGATGGAATTCTGGCATCTCTTCATGGGAAAGCGCCTCCAAGCCTCACTGACCATCCACGCCGTGGGTTTGGTAGGATCCCAGTCCGGCGGCCTCCTAGCAGGTCTGTGTCGAGGGGCAGCGTGGGCACGATGGACGTGCTGAATCCGGTAGACTTGATGAAGGGACTGAGTTAGTCGGCGGTTCACTGGCCTCTCCGACAGGTCTGCGCGCCCTTCTGCTGGGGATGATGGCGAAAGTCCCAGCTTGCCCAGGTAACTGCCCATGCGGATCAATGAAGCGGAGTCTAGGACTTGGATTTAGGGTTTCCGCTCCCGAGGTTTCCGACGACCCAGCCGCGGTCGAAGTGCGCAGTGTTCGGATGACGGTTGGCATCCAGGCACGAGGAAAGAGCAAGTGCCTCGGGGCGCTCCACATCCTCCAGGTCCGGTATCCGAAAGTCAGCAGCCGGTGAAAACAGAGGACACACGGGATGTCGGCGGTCGGGGTGGCCTGCTCGGCTATTTTGAGGCAGAAGCTGGACGCTCGGGCCTCTGTTCTCTCCTCTCCAGGTTGCAGCGCGCGGCAGGCGGAGAGGGATTGTAGAGGAAGCGCGCGGCCGGAGTTCACCCAGGCACGCAGAGCTAGAGCTGGGCAGGCGCGGAGTCGCCAGATTACCGCAGCAGCCGGCGGGAAGGGGCCAGGCTGCGGGCGGCGGGACTGACCCATGCGCCCTCCTGTTCCCTGGAGTCGGAATAATGAGTGCAGTCCGAGTCCCACAGGGTTAGTCGGTGTGGGGGAGCTCGCGGGAGCGCAAGACTGGAGACTCGGACGCGAGGACCTGTGCAGCCCAGACTGCATTCTTGGCGCCAGCAGCCGGGAGCAACTCAGGCGGGATTTGCTGGGCGGGGATTCCCGCACTTCTTTCCTTTGCCTTTTCGTTCCTTCAGCCAGTAGGGGTCAGTCACTGCCTCCTAGATGACAAACTCCGGACGCAGCCCCACCATCCAGGGTCACCCCCGGAGACTGAATCCGGCTTACCCTCCGATTGTTCGTACTGCTTCTACAGGCGCTACAGCAGTCTGGAGGGGTCTCGAGGTTTCGGACTGAGCCAGAGGGATTACCTGTCTGCCAGCCGCGAACCTGAGCGCCTCCTCAGGCACCTGGCTTAGTCGCTAGCTCAGCCACCCAGACTATCTCTTATTTGCTATCCTCACCTTGCCCAGTGCGGTCGAGGCTTTCGGAGGGGAGCAAAGGAGTGGGAGATTTAATTTGAGGTTGAATATTCACACTAACCCAGGGTGAACTAGGGGACTAGCATTCTGAGAAATTAAAAAACAACGTTTTAAGATTTCTAGAACAACTCCTAATAATAAAATTGGCATGGATTGAAGACAACTCTTTGAAGAAAGATCATTTCAAGGTTAAATTAAGGAACTCGGAGAGAGGGTTCCCTTCAAACCCCACACCGTCAAAATGGGTCCGGACATTTCCCACTTCATCGGTCTCTTTCTCCTTGAACTTGCGTCTCTATAGAATCTTATGCCAATATAATGTATGTTTACGCTTTAAGTCTTTATTCGATCATCCTACTATACTAGTCTGTACCCAAGAAGTATGAACATTGAAATCTGAAATTTTAATATTTAGTGATACCACAAATCTGTTATAAGCAAATTTGGGGTTTAACTTATATTTGCATTTACTAATAGAATGCAACCAATCAAAACATCTTAAGTAGATAATAAGTTGAAAAACCTCTTTACTGGAAGATGTAACAGAAGCAAATATGGCATTTATCACTTCTTTCTCTATGAGGTAGCATACAATGTATAAGACCACCTCGACAGAAAGAATATTTCCAATTGCTCTTCTGCTGGACATCAGGGATGGAAGGAATTTTACAATTCGGAGTAGTGTGCCACTTCAGATAGAAGAGTTTTGGAATTGCCTAGTGGGAGAATCGTGGGATTTTAAAGTAAGGTGGGAAACAACCCAAACTAGAGGATTATCAAACTTGTGAATTTTTATTGATTAAACATGGAAGATGTAGAAATTGACTTAGTTTCTGTTCTTGTATCCTGGCTGGAATAAAGTTTAGCGAAAATCAGTCAGTTCAGTCGCTCAGTCGTGTCCGACTCTTAGCGAAAATGAACAGGTGTAAAAAACCTTCTTAGCAGAGGATGGTTTCGATCCATCGACCTCTGGGTTATGGGCCCAGCACGCTTCCGCTGCGCCACTCTGCTCACCCCTTAAGCATTTTCACTGTTTTTCCTTTCAAAGATTATAACACCGTTTGTGATATATATATTTCCTTTCATTCTGATGGTTTCCGCCTCCCCTCTCTCTCCCTTACATATAGAAGATCCGCTCTTCCATAATCAGATGACCTTGGACCATCACTTCCAGATCTGCAATTTTCCAATCTGCCAAAGAGTGACCAAGCTTATCAACATACCCCTCCCCAGCACCTTTCCCCCTCTCCGCAGCAGCTATGTATGTATGCATGCGTGCGAGCTCAGCCGTGTCCAACTCTTTGCGACCCCACGGACTGTGATTTCCCAGGCAAGAATACTGGAGTGGGTTGCCATTTCCTTCTCCAGGAGAATCTTCCCGACCTAGGGATCGAGCCCACATCTCTTGAGTCTTCTGCATCGGTAGGCGGATTCTTTACCTGGAGCCGCTAGCCTCTCAGAAAGAGCAGAGGAAGCGCCCGCGGAGCAAAACTCAGGATGGACCCTTCTCGGGGAGAATCTCGAAAGTCGTGTAGCCAGCTCTGGTGCCATCAGACAGGAATCGTGTTAACCATCTCCTGTGTTGTTTGTCAAAAATCTCATAGACAATCCTTGAATAAAAGATGTTTTATTCGCTTGCAAGGGGGCAAGATTTTCACAAGGACGGTGCCCCTGCAATAAACTTAACTCAATTTGTTGTTCAAATTATTACACGGGGGTCAAAATTTCGATTGCATCTCGTTTGGGGTCGTTTCGACTTTAAAAAAATTATTTCTTTCTTTCTTTTTTTAATAGATAGGCCCTTCTTTTTCCCGTGTTAGAGAGCAGAACCTTTGGAAAGTTCCTGAACATAGCTCTTGTTTGCAGATGCCTTTGTGACCATGCTACAGAGGGCCCATCTGGAAGGTAAAAAGCCTTTTATCTTTAGTACTGTGAGCTGAAGGCTTCTCTGATGCATTAGACTGGACATTTCCACTCGCATTTCATTAGTCAAACTAAGCCACATGGCCAAGTCCATGAGGAAGAGAAAGTGTGTATGTTATACAATAAATACATTATTCCAATGAAATAATAATTATAAATTCACATGAAATTATTACAAATACTTATAATTATAAATTCACATGAAGTTGCAAAGATAATGTATTGAGGTTTTGTGTATCAATCGTTCATTCCTTTTTTTTTTTTTTACTGTTGAATAGTGTTCCATAGTATAGATATAGCAGTTTTTAACCTATTCACCTATTAAGGAACATTTTGGTTGTTTTCAGGTTTTGAGCTATTACAAATAAAGCCTCTATAAATAATAATGTACACAGTTTTGTATGGATATAAGTTTTCATTGTTCCGGGATAAATGCCTAGGAGTTGAATTGCTGAGTTGTATGGTGTTTCTTTAAGAAACTGACAAACTTTTTCAGAGTGGCTTTACCATTCTACATTCCCATAAGCAATCCATGACAAATCCAGTTTCTCTGCATTCTTGCCAACCTTTAGCAGTTGTTACCATTTATTATTTTATCTCTTATAATAGGTGTATAGTGATATCTCATCATGGTCTTTATTTATATTTCCTAAATGATTAGTGAGTGATATTGAACATCTTTTCATGTGCTTATTTCCCATTTGTATATCCTCTTTGGTAAAATGTCCCTTCATGTTTTTTGCCCATTTTCTAATTGGATTGATTGTTGTTTTAAAAAGGAGTTTTGAGAGGTCTTTGTGTATTCTAGATATGTCTTTGTCAGATATGTTATCTGCAAATATTTTCCCTCAGTCTATAACTCTTTTTTAATTTTCTCAGCAGAGTCTATTGCAGAGTGAAAGTTTTTCATTTTGATGAAATCCAGTTAATCAAGTTTGTCTTTTATGGACTGTGTGTTTGGTGTTATGCCTATTTTCTCTCCATCAAGCACCAAGTCCCCCAAATATTCTCACATTTTTTTCCAAAAGTTTTAGTTTTATGTTTTATTTTAAATCTATAAAGCATTTTCAGTTAATTTTTAAATAAAATATGAGATGTAAGCTGAGGTTTGCTTCTTTTGCCTATAGATACCCAATTCTTGTTCAGTCACTCATTCGTATCTGACTCTTTGTAACCCCATGGATGGCAGCTCACCAGGCTTCCCTGTCCTTCACTGTCTCTGGGAGTTTGCTCAAACTCATGTCCATTGAGTTGATGATGCCAACCAACCATCTCATCCTCTGTCACTTCCTTCACCTCATGTCCTCAGTCTTTCCCAACATCAGGGTCTTTTCCAGTGAGTCGGCTCTTCACATCAGGTGGCCAAAGTATTGGAGCTTCAGCGTCAGCATCTGTCCTTCCAATGAATATTCAGGGTTGATTTCCTTTAAGATTGACTGGTTTAATCTTCTTGCTGTTCACAGGACTCTCAAGAGTCTTCTCCAGCACCACAGTTTGAAAGTATCAGTTCTTTGGCATTTAGTCTTCTTTGTGGTCCAGCTCTCACATCAGTACATGACTGCTAGAAAAACCATAGCTTTGACAAGACAGATCTTTGTTGGCAAAGTTACATCTCTGCTTTTTAATATGTCATCTAGGTTTATCATAGTTTTTCTTCCAAGGAGCAAGCATCTTTTAATTTGGATAAAATGGGTATCCAATTACTCTCCCACAATCATGAGAAAAAAGTAAGACTTTTCTTCCTGTACTGAATTGCTTTTGCATTTTTGTAAAAAATGATTTAGATGTAGTTGTATGTGGTGTTTCTGTATTCTCTATACTGTTTCATTGACATATATCTATCCCTCTTCCAATTAATGTACACTCTTTATTACACTCTGTAGCTATACAATAAGTCTTGAAATCATAAGAATGATTTCTTCCACTTTATTTCTGTTTTTCAGAATCATTCTAGCTATTCTAACTCATTTGATTTTCCACAAAAATTTTAGAATAGTCATGTCTATAGCTACAAAAAATCTTTCCTGGATTGTGATAGGAATTATGTTAAATTATGTTAAACTTGTACATCATTTTCAGGAGAGTTGACATCTTTGCTATGTTGAGTTTTATGATCAATGAACACATAATCTCTCTCCATTTATTTAAGCCTTTGTTTTCATCAGAATTTTGTAGTTTTGCTGTTTCCAGCAGGCACATGTTCACATGTTTGGGTAGATTTTTATCTAAGTGCTTCTTTACTTAAAAAAAAAACAACACTGTATTTTAATTTTGGTGTCCATTTTTTATTGCTAGTATATAGAAATACAATTGATTTTTCTATTTTGATCTTGTATTCTGTGACTTTGCTAAACATACTTATTAGTTCTAGAAGGATTTTTGTTTGCTTTTAGCTCCTTAAGATTTTCTATGTAAACCATCATATAATCTTCAAATGGGAAGTACAATCCTTCCACAGAGATGGAGGGAGAAAATGTATATTTCTAAAGAAAAATACAATTCACTGAGTAAGAAATTGTATCAACACACAATTGGACAAAATTGCAGAAATGGATTGTAAAATATGCCAATATTTTTGGGTAGGATGAGCATTTCACCTAAAGATTATACTGCAGTATTTGTGAAATAACTTCCTACCATTTATGTTTATCATTAGAGTGACATTACCATGGCTTAGTGCAGCAGGGCTTTCCCATCTGCTAAGTAGCTCAGTTGTGAGAGAGAATAACTGAAAATCTAGAAGTCCTGACCCAGTGAATACTTTACTCGACAAATATACTTTCCAGTTCCTTTTCTAATACACCCTAGTCTAAAGGAATAGCTTTCTTATATTTCATGGGCTGTAAGCATTTTATTGGAGAAGGAAATGGCAACCCACTCCAGTACTCTTGCCTGGAGAATCCCATGGACAGAGGAATCTGGAAGGTTACAGTCCATGGGGTCGCAAAGAGTCAGACACGACTGAGCGACTTCACTTCACTTCACTTAAGCATTTTATACTGTGTTCCTCAGGAGGTCTCCATTATTAAGAACTGCTAAGATCTCCTTCTGCTTAAAACACAATATCAAATCTCAGCTACTGGTTAAGGTTGAAGGTAACTGACTTCTTGGTGTTTCCTCACTCTACACAGGTCAAAGTGGTCAAAGTTGTAGCCAAATTTTCCTTGAGATAAAAAATCAGGATCCTCTAACACAAGAAAGCACTCAAACCTCCCGCCTGGACAGGGACTTGAACCCTGGACCCTCAGATTAAAAGTCTGATGCTCTACCGACTGAGCTACCCAGGCTCTAAGGATCCTTGGCTTACTTTGTTTCCCTTGTACACTTCAATGACTTTGGGGGCATTTTTTAATCCCCCAAGGTAAGGAAATGGCAACCCATTCCAATATTTTCAAAAACCTGAAGGGCTACAGTCCATGGTGTCACAAAGAGTTGAGCATGACCGAACTCACACACACACACATACAAGATAATTTTGACAAATTTGACATTCCCCCTCACATTTTTCCCAGTGGACATTTAGCATTTTTCTTCATAAATTTCTATTTTTGTTGAAGGATATAATGACTTGTATCAAAGGAATTTTAAAACTATAATAACTTAACACCTACCAACATCTATTGGCACTAGTGGTAAATAATACACCTGCCTATGCAGGAGATGTAAAGAGATATGGGTTCGATTCCTGGGTAGAGAAGATCTCCTGGAGAAGGGCCTGGCAACTGATTCCAGTATTCTTGTTTGGAAAATCCCAAGGACAGAGGAACCTGGCAGGCTACAGTTCATAGGATCACAAACAGTGGGACAGGACTTAAGTGACAGCATATGCATGACATCTATTGAGAGAGAAAAGAAATCTCATACTTACTTCAATTTATTTTTTCTATTTCATGTCTCTCACAGAACTTTATCCCAATACAACATTTTGCATTTAGTCTTTTCTTGATCTTCCTACCATGCTTCTCTGTACCAAATACAGGTATAAATATTGAAATTTGATGTTATTTCCTTTGAATATTAAAAATACTTCCTGTGGATTATGCTAATCTGCATCTACTTGCACATAACCAAGGCATGATAAACAGATAATAATTTGTAAAACCCTTTAATGGAGGAGGTAATAGAAGTAAATGTGGAATTTGTCATTCTCCCTCCTCCATGAAGTTGTATACAAAATCATCTTGGGACTTCTCTGGAGGTCCACTGATTAAGACTTTGCCTTCCAATGCAGGAGACACAGATTCCAGGAGCTAAGGTTCCATATGCCTCACGGTCAAAAAACCAAAACATAAAATGGAAGCAATATTGTAACAAATTCAATAAAGACTTTAAAAACAGGCCACATTAAAAAAAAAAAAAAAAAAAGACAACAACAACAGCTTGAAGGATTGTTTTTCCAGTTGTTCCCATGATGGGAATCAGAGAGGAGAGCACCCCAGGGCAGTGTGTCACAGTCAAATGTCTTAATGTATCAGAATTGTCTTTATTTATCAAGCGGAAGGCTGAAAATGTTCCATGGAAGCTGAGAACGTGGGCCTTGAGTGCCACACTTCTATGGTAGACTGATTCTCAAGAGATGGATTTTAGAAAAGTAAATACCTTAGGAAAGGTAAAATAAGTAAGATTTAGAAGTAGATTTAGTTCAACTGTTTGAATATAGTTTAACAATGGAATTGTTAGAAAACTTGTGAGAGAGTCATTTCCTAGGCAGGTTGATAAGGAGTCTAGGGGTCCCCAAGGAGAGAGGGGTCTGGAATTCTCAAGAAGAAAGGACAAACTTTTTTTCCTTCTCTACATTCCTTAGGATTATATAACAATAATGTATCCTGCCTGAGGACAGTCTCTGGATTAAGGACAGTCTCTGGATTAAACCTTCCGTTATCTTAAAATGTAAATTATGGGAGTAGACCTGGTCTTTACAAGGATGTATCCTGCCTGAAGACAGTCTCTGGATTAAACCTTCTGGCTAATTCTGTTATCTTAAAATGTAAATTATGGGAGTAGGTCTGGTGAGGTCTTTACGACCTCCAGACATTCTTTGGATTCATTGGAGAGTATATAACTTCATTGCTAACACTAGTAAGCGGGTACTCTTTCTGCCCCCTTCTGATGCCTATGTCAGAAGCTTTTTCTATCTCCTTTATACTTTAATAAAACTTTATTACACAAAAGCTCTGAGCGATCAAGCCTTGTCACTGGCCCCGGATTGAATTCTTCTCCTCCAGGGGCCAAGAATCCCGGTGTCTTCGTGTGATTCAACAACAACCTTTCACTTGCAGCTAAGGTTGGTTCCAATATACTGATCTCTGGCTTGTCCAACAAGCTTCAGTGGCTCCACTCTGCTTATAAATGGATGTGCCCTCATTGATATTCAATTTGTTGTTATTGTTCAGAAGCTAAGTCGTGTCGGGCACTTGTGACACCATGGACTGCAGCACACCAGGCTCCTCTCTGCTTCCCTATTTCCTGGAGCTTGCTCAAATACCTGTCCGTTGAGTTGCTGATACTGTCTCATTCTTTGCCACCCCCTTCTTTTGCTTCCAGTCTTGCCCAGCGTCAGGGTCTTTTCCAATAAATCTGCTCTTCACATCATGTGGCCAAAGTATTGAAGCTTCAGCTTCAGCAACAGTCTTTCCGATGAATATTCAGGGTTGATTTTCTTTAGGACTGACTGATTTAAACTCTTTGAAGTCCAAGGGACTCTCAAGAATCTTCTTTAGTACCACAATTCGAAAGCATCAATTCTTCGGCGCTCAGCCTTCTTTATGGTCCACAGCTCTCACATCCACACATGACTACTGGAAAAACCACAGCTTTGATAACAAGTGATAATCCTATATATGTTAGAAAAATAAGCCCTGATTAAAAAAAAACAACATAGCTTTGACTGTACAGACCTTTGTTGGCAAAGTGATATTCAACTGCGTTACCACAAACGGTTTTTCAAACATAAGAATGATTTATTTTTTCCCACATCTTTTTCCTTCCTTCCCCTAGCTCACTCTTCCCTTTTCTTGGACTCTTTTCTGTCCTCTTGAGAACCAGATGGTTCCACCAAGTCTGCTTTTTCCCATTCTGCCAAATATTCAATCTCTGACCTGCTTCTCCATAAGTTTGTATGGGATCACAGGAGGAACTGCAGAGGGAACCAAGGAGGGGCCAATAGAGCAAAGCCGTAAGGAAACCCTCACTTGAGAAGAATCTATCAAAAATCTCAAGATTTGTCTTTGCCTGCAAGGGAGCCAGGTTTTTTGGAATTCCATTTCTGATTGGATAATGTTTGGGTCTGTTTTGACAGGGACCAGGAGTTCCTATGTTTGAAAACAGGATATTTGTTTCTAAAGCTGATCTCACGGAATGGGGCTTTTGGAAGTCCCTGCACACCAAGGCTCCTGTTATTTGAGGCTGCCTCTGAGTGGTACCTTCCAGAAATTGCAGTGCAAGATGCTAAATAAGAACTTCACACAGAAGTAATTAGAAGCCACAAAAATATTGCCCACTGAATTCAAACATCAAATTTCTCCAATTTAACTTCCCTCCAAATGTCTCTAGTCCCTCCTCTGACAGAAGAGTAACTGTGACAGAGGAGTTGAAGTGGAAGGAGGCAGGGGAATTCTTGTTTCATGTCCTCTTGCTTTTGAATGAAGAAGTTGCATTTCCTCTGGAATTCCTTCTCCCTTTCCCATTTGCCATTCCCTACTTGTCCTTTGGATCTCCGTTCAGACACTACCTTCTGGAACTTTTTGCTGACTCAAGACTGGTTTAGAAACTCCTGAAATATACCCAGAATTCCTGAGATTATTTCAGTCCCATCAATAGTGTTTATTACATGTTGCATTATAACTATCTCTTGTATGAGTCTTCCATTAGCATGCCCACTGTTTGGTCTTTAAATACCACATATATGCAAAAGTCTTTCCATCTTGGACTGTTCCTTCAAACTCCAAATTTACATATCCAGCTGCCTTCTTGACAAGTATTTTATACTTAACATTGCCAAAAACTGAATTCCTAATCCTCCCCCCAATCTTTCTCTTTGCTAGTCTTTCACATCTCAGTGCAAAAATAATAATAATAATAATAAAAATAGATGAGGAAGCAATCAAAACAGTGATAGACTTTAATTTGGGGGGCTCCAAAATCACTGCAGATGGTGACTGCAGCCATGAAATTAAAAAACTCTTGCTCTTTGGAAGAAAAGTTATGACCAACCTAGACAGCATATTAAAAAGCAGAGACATTACTTTGCCAACAAAGGTCTGTCTAGTCAAAACTATGGTTTTTCCAGTAGTCATGTATGGATATGAGAGTTGGAGTCTAAAGAAAGCTGAGCGCTGAAGAATTGATGCTTTTGAACTGTGGTGTTGGAGAAGACTCTTGAGAGTCCCTTGGACTGCAAGGAGATCCAACCAGTCCATTCTGAAGGAGATCAGCCCTGGGATTTCTTTGGAAGGGATGATGCTAAAGCTGAAACTCCAATACTTTGGCCACCTGATGCAAAGAGCTGACTCATTTGAAAAGACCCTGATGCTGGGAAAGATTGAAGGTGGGAGAAGGGGATGACAGAGGATGAGATGGTTGGATGGCATCATCGACTCAATGGACACGAGTTTGAGTCAACTCCAGGAGTTGATGATGGACAGGGAGGCCTGGCATGCTGCAGTTCATGGGGTCGCAAAGAGTCGGATACGACTGAGCAACTGAAGTGAACTGAACTGAAAAAAAACAAAACAAAAACTACTCCATTTTGTGCAGGCATCTGTGAATTTTTGCTTTTGCTCAGATCCTACATCTCATCAGCTTCACCTTCAAAATATAGTCATAATCCAACCAGTTTTTACTATTTCCACTGCAATCATACTAGAAAATTTATCAGTCTCTCACCTAAATTTTTGCAGTAGACCCATCACTGGCCTCCTGCTATTAACCTTGCCCCTTTCCTGTCTATTCTAAACACAGAAGTAGTGCAAAATTCTCCAAGTGTTCAAAACTCTCCAAGAGTTTCCCTTCTGTCCAGTAAAAAAGTCAAAGCGCCTCAAGCAGCCTGTAAGAGCTCTCCCTTCCTATCTTATCCTCCCCTTTAGCTCCTTGCTTTTCCTCAAACAAGTCAGACATACTCCTGCCTCATTCCTTTGCATATGTTGTTTCTTTTGCCTAGAAACACCTTTTCCCAAATACTCATTTGCCTAACTCATTTCCTCATATCCTTCAGGTCTGCTCAAATATCACTTTATTAGTGAAGTTTTACCTGTTCAACATGCTTAAAATTATAAAACATTACAAAGAAAAAAGCCATCCCTATTATCTCTTCATTCATACATATATTTTTTCATTCATACTTATCACCATCTACTCATACACATTTTACTTATTCACTGGTCTGCATTTCCCATTACAATGCAGACCCCATGAGGATAGAGTTTTGCACATTTTGTTCAGAAATATAATCCCAGTATCTAGAAGAGAACATGTCAAATAGCAGATCCTCAACATTTTGTTGAATAAATGCTGAAGTCTACCAGGGTACAATAAATGAGTTTTTTCACAGGTGGATGTGCAAGCAGATTTCAAGAGTTTAGCCTGGAAAGGATACAGGAATGGTTTGTTCATAGATAAAGGTTCTGAATTCCATTTATATAGCTCCCTGTTGTAGTTTTGTGTATAAATTTGAGTTGCTAACCATGGGTCTTCTGTTTAATTATGCTATGCACAGGCACCATTGCTAGTCAATGATTGTGCAAAGACTTAAAGCTTGACCCTGCAGTTAGGACTAAGCATCTCAAACTTCTAATCCCATCTGAAGAGCTGCAGATGTTCATCTGTGTAATCACTAGTTATTCCAGTTTCCAAATCTTCAACTGTCCAGGAATAAAGCCTGACTCCTGAGCTACTGGAGCTAAGGATGAATGAAAATAACACGTGAGGCTCCAAGGGAATGGGAACCTCTTCTAAAGAAGGTACACTTTCCTATAAGGCTTCTGAATAATGCTTTTAAGAAATTGTATTTATTTGGTTGTTTTGCATTTTGAAAAGATAATACACTCATAGAGTTCAGATGAAGTATAAATAGTTATACAGTTAAAAGTTTCCTTCCCATCCCTGTTACTCACCTACCTGGTTCCTACTTTTTCTCTACCTTTCACAGGTTTCTACTATTTGTTATTTAACTAATTTGCTGTTTAACTTTCTTGAGTTTCTTTATTCACTTATATGTGAATATATAGATTCATATGTTTGGGGTTTGCTTTTGATGCCACACAACATATTTTGGGAATCTTTATACACTGATTGGAGAAGGCAATGGCAACCCACTCCAGTACTCTTGTCTGGAAAATCCCATGGACGGAGGACCTGGTGGGCTGCAATCCATGGGGTCACTAGGAGTCGGGCACGACTGAGCAAGTTCGCTTTCACTTTTCACTTTTCACTTTCATGCATTGGAGAAGGCAATGGCAACCCACTCCAGTACTCTTGCCTGGAGAATCCCAGGGACAGAGGAGCCTAGTGGGCTGCCATCTATGGGATCGCACAGAGTCGGACACTACTGAAGCGACTTAGCAGCAGCAGCACACATTGATAACATAAAAGCTTCCTTGTTTGTCTTTGCTTAATTTTACATTTTGTTGCAAAATAAAACATACAGAGAAGTAAGTAGAATCTTATTTCTTCATCCATTGAGATGATCGTATGTGTTTCTTTGATTTTTAAAAGAACATTAATATTCTTTTTTTTTGGCTGCACAGCTTGTGGGAGTCTAGTTCCCTTACCAGGGATCAAACCTAGGCCCTCTGCAATGCAAGGATGGTGTCCTAACCACTGGACTGTCAGAGAATTCCCTCCTTAATAGGATTAATTAGTGTGGATTGAATTTATATTCTTCAGCCAACTTTCATTCTTTGGATAAATCCAACCTGGTGGTCCTGTATTATCTTTCACACTTATGTGCCTAGGCAGTGGGTCAATATTTTATTCAAGAGTTTTGTATCTATGATTATGAATGAGCCTGGCTTCAATTTTCTTTCTAAATATTGTTCTTGTCAGATTTTTGTATCAAGGCAATACTAGACACAGAAAGAGTTGGAAAGAGTATATTCTCTTTTACACTCTGGGAAAATGGAACAGTTCTTTCTTTACTGTTTGACCAAATCCTCTAGTAAATCCATCAGTGCCGAGAGCACTTGTTTTGAGAAAAGTTTAAATTATTGATTTAAGTATATTCCAATAAATCTGACTTCAAAAAATGTCCTCTGGCAAGTTACATTTCCAGTCGATTTTGGATTCAGGGCCACTAGTGTTATCATCATCATTTGATCGAACGGATCTCTTGTTCTCCTTCTGAGCCTACCATTTTCTTACTGATTCAATAATTTATGATTTATATCATCAAGTTCACAGCATAATAGTTCACATGTTAATGTATAATCTGTAAAATATACTGTAATAGCATACTACAGTAACTATTATAGTATATTGTATGTTATATACTATACTATATATTATAGTGTAAGTTATTGTAACATGTAATTAATATTATATATAATAATGCTATATAATAACAATAGTAAACTTCCCACAAAGTGTCTGGCATCTTTTATATATCATCTCACTTAATCCCTAAAGTAACTCTTGACAGGTAACCTGTCATTATTTCACAAATGAAAGAACTAACCCTAAGAGGTTAGACTATTTGCTGATCAAAGCCTATACTACTTATCTGTTGAGAATTTGGTGCCCTTAATTTTCCATATCAGTTCCCTCAAATGAGCATTCAATTTCTCAAGGGAATGTGTAGACTATTTATATTTTTTTGGTTTTCCTATTTCTTATTAAATTCATTCCTAAATATTTTATATTTCTATTGTGAATAAAGTCTCCATATCCTTTACACTTTCAAATTACTGTTAGTACAGTGTATATGTGTTTTTAGTACTATTAACTTTATTTTGTAACTGCTCACAAATTGTCATGCATCTGTTCTGGTGAGAAAGTTTATGACTTTTATAGTTCTTAAAAGGATACATAAATTCAGAAAAGCTTATACATTGCTGCCTGAAGTCCAGGTTTTCTCAAAGCTTGTAGCAAGTCCATTATCATTTTTCCTTACATGTGAACAGTCTGCTTAGACACTGAAACAAACACCAGACTTTGTAACTCTGGACCCTTCGATACTGGAGAAGCTCCATAACTGAATTTTTTTCTTTCCCTAAGTAGTGAATTCAAAATCATAGGCTTTTGAGATCAATCTTCATATTGTCAGGTCACTGTCTGTATAACCACAGGAAGAAGTCAGACAATAGGCCAACAACTTTTCTAGATGTTATGAATCTCAAATTTTATTCTCACTCATATGAGAATATGAATATGCACACCTTTACATATTTAGGTGTGCAAATAACATGCAATTCCCAATTTCATCTTTTCTTGATAATTTTCCCAAGACATGTTTCTACTTCCTTTTTATGTAGGACATGATGGCAACAATATTCAGTATAGTAGAAAATGTTGAGAAAGTTACATTGCAAGATTAAGTTTGGGTGAATTCTAAGAAAGCAAGCTTTATATACCAACAATTTGATTTGTTCTTTGCTGGGATTTTATCCAACAACATATTCTTAAGTTAAAGATCCCAATCTTCCTACTGCAATAATTCATGGAATGTATACTATTTTATCTCAATATTCTTCCATATTCACAGTGTTGAATTTTGAAGCACAAATACAAGGGTAATAAACAGTATATATGGCATGTGGCCTATATTTTCATTGCATCACACTTGATGTAAATAAGTCACAATTTAAGAACCACATCTACAGAAGCCTGCATTTGTAATAAAAAAAACAATACATGTGGATATTAAATATCAATTAATCAGGTCTTCTGGTTTTTCAGGTGAGTAAATGAAGGTCTAAAGAGGTCAAGCAAAATAACTTGTTACCCCCAAATAACTAATAGACCTAGTTAGTAATAGAACTGAATTAGAATCCAGGACTTGCCAAACCCAGACATGTGCTCTTTCCACTAAACTATGTGGTCATTCTGGGAAGTTGATAGTTTTCACAGTCCTCCTGGTTCCCCGGGAAAGGTCTCCATGGTAGCCAGTCAAGGCATTCAGAGCTTTTCTGTACATGAAGCTTTTCAGGTTGAACAAAAAAAGGATTTTGTCTAACAGATTTCCTATACTCAGTATGTATATTTGCCTTCTCTCCACTATGAATTTTCTGGTGTTCTGTAAGATATTTGTTCTTGCTAGACACTTTTCCACATTCATTACATTTGGTGAGTTTTTCTTAAATATGAGTTTTCTGATTTTTTCAAGATCTATCCTTCAGTTGAAGGCTTTGATACATTTATTGTATTCATAAGGTTTCTTTCCAGTATGAATGATCTGATGTTGAATAAGGCCTGAGTAGTAACTAAAGGCTTTTCCACATTCATTACATTTATAGGATTTTTCACTGGCATGAATTTTCTGGTGATTTGTGAGGTTTGTACTGAAGGGTTTTCCATATACATCTATAGGGTGTCTCTCCAGTGTGAGTTATCTGATGTTGAATATGCCCTGAACAGTCACTAAAAGCTTTCCCACATTCAGGTTTCTCTCCAGTATGAACTCTCATGTGTAAGGGATGAACTCTGGGCAAAAGTTTTCCCACATTCATTACATTTATATGGTTTCTCTCTTGTATAACTTCTCTGATGTTGAGTAAGGTATGTGCTTCTGCTGAAATCTTACCCACATTCCCTTACATTCATAGAGCTTCTCTCCAGTATGGGTTCTTTGATGTCGAATAAGAGCTGAGTAGTTACCAAAGGCTTTCCAACATTCACTACACTCATAGGGCCTCTCTCCAGTGTGAGTTCTTTGATGTTGAATAGACATAACAATCACTAAAGGCATGCCCACATACATTGCATTTGTATGGTTTCTCTCCAGTATTCATTCCCTGATGTTGAATGAGGCCTGAGAGTAACTGAAAATTTTTCCAGTCATTACATTTAAAAGATTTCTCTACAGTATGGGCAATATGATGTTGAATAAGACCTAAGTGATCACTGAAGGTTTTCCCACATTTGTTACATTCATAGAACTTTTATCTCATATGAATTCTTTGCTGTTGAGTAAGGTATGTACTATGACTGAATATCATGCCATATTCAGTACACTCAAAAGATCTTTCCCCTCTATGAATTCTCTGATGTTGAATAAGGACTGAGCAATAACTGCAAACCTTCCCGCATTCATTGCATTTATAGGGCTTTTCTTCAGCATGATTCTCTTGTGATTTGTTAAATGGGAACTCTGGTTAAATCTCTTTCCACATTCATCACATTTATAAGGTTGTTCTCCAGTATGATGTGCATGATGTTGAATGAAACTATGAATGAATGAAACCTCTCTGAAGGTTTTCCCACTACATTTATGTTTTCTTTAAATCACATTTACTTTGTATAATTAAATCTGAGTTTTTTTGAACATATTTCCATGTGTACCACATTCATGGCAATGCTCTTCAATAGTATCACTCTGCTCTGAAACAAGTATTGATGTTTCATTGAAATTTTCCCCAAATTCATTACATTCTGTATCACTTTCTTTGGCAGAAATTTTCATGAAGGTGACTAATATTTTCCCAGATATTTCTCTTTGTTTAGGTGCTGGTTCTTAAATTGGCCTCCAGGTTTCTCCCAATATAATCTTTCTCTTTGCAATTTCTTCCATTTTTATTCCTTCAGAGGAATTTGAAAATGTCCTGCTGCTCTAGTGTTGATTTCTTGACTCTAGGTCTAGGCTTCCCATCTATTAGACATAAAAATACAAACTCACTATGAGTCCAGTGCTAGGAAGGAAAAAAGCTACTATATTGGAAACAAGATAATGAAACTGAAAATACTCAGAATATTTCATATGGGGAACATAAATATGGCATATTAATCTAAGGAAGGAAGAGATGGAAAGGCTACTGGTGTGAAAGGGCATCATTCAAGAATAATGTAATCAAAGAGAATGAAGTAATTAGCCTGTAAGATGGGATGATTAGAAAAAAAGCTAAACTATAGAACTTAGAGGAGAAAATATGCAAATGAGCACAGATTAAGAAAAGAAAAACTCTTATCAAAGAGAGATGGTCTTTTAGGAAATCTTCTGTGAGAAAACTATTTAAGCAACATTTAAACTATTATCTCAAAGGCTACTAGGAGGTATTTAAATGTATTTCACTCTGAAGGAGATCAGCCCTGGGATTTCTTTGGAAGGAATGATGCTAAAGCTGAAACTCCAGTACTTTGGCCACCTCATGCGAAGAGTTGACTCATTGGAAAAGACTCTGATGCTGGGAGGGATTGGGGGCAGGAGGAGAAGGGAATGACAGAGGATGAGATGGCTGGATGGCATCACTGACTCGATGGACGTGAGTCTGGGTGAACTCCGGGAGTTGGTGATGGACAGGGAGGCCTGGCGTGCTGCGATTCATGGAGTCACAGAGAGTCAGATATGACTGAGCGACTGAACTGAACTGAACTGAAATATATTTCAAATAAACTTTCCCATTAGATTTGGAATTTTGAATTTCATAAAGCAAGAGTTTTACCTAATCTCTCTTTATGAATGACTGCTAATGTTATTGCTTTACCTTTGATGTAAGAAGAGCAGAAACTAGGTCTAAAAGGAAAAAGACTAAAAAAGAGGAAGTTTATTCCTTTGACATGGAAAATAATTCTTAGGGTTTTCCAGTGACAAACCTGCATTATTGTTGTTGTTTTTAATTCTCAGTCAAGGATAGAAAAACAAAAAACATTAAGCTCAGAGAACAAAAGAGGGATATATATCAGCAAATCTAGTAGTCCTTCACTATAGGTTCATACTTAGGAGTGAGTACTAATATGTTGATTGAAAGCTAAGTGGTTTTGTGTAAAGACATGATGAATAATAGGTTTCACTGCAGGATTACTGGGCAGGGACCTGGCTGTTTTATTATGAAGTTAAAGTTGCTCAGTTGTGTCAAACTCTTTGCGAACCCCTGGACTCTGTAGTCCATGGAATTCTCCAAGTCAGAATACTGGACTGGGTAGCTGTTCCCTTAGAGGGTCCCCCAAATGTTGGCACCTATAGTCTTTTATTTTGTACTGATCAGTTTCCCCATAATGAAATACTTCAACCTTGTTCTTGGAAAAGGTGTTATCAACTAAACTTGAGTCTACCAGCCTGTGCTCAGTAAAGCCAATTTTCTGACCTTGGGCTGTAGTGAAGGAAAAGTGCAGCATTTCTTGAAGGGTGTCAAGCAAGGAATTCAGGTAGCTAGTGCTTCAAAGGTCTGGATTTCCAGATGACTTGGCTTTCAGGGAAGGTTTTTAAAGACAAGAAGAGGGAGGAGAGTTGTGGGGTGTGTGATCAGCTTGGACACACTTCTGATTAGTTGGTGGTGAGGTAATTGGGAGTTTAACATCATCAACCTTCTGGTTCCAAATGGTCTGGGGTCTATGTGCTTGTGGGCAGCATACAGTTAACTTCTTCCACCTGGGGAGTTTCAGTTGCCCTTGAGGAGGAACTAAAGATCCCTGGCTTTTTTTTTAATGGCTAAATTATTGTTATTTTGTCTTGTTTGACTGTTTTCCTTTCTTTCTACTTATTCATTTTGATGAAATTTACTTTCTAGAATGTGGAGAAGGCTAGGAAAATAAAGTTTTACTACAAACAACAGTCAGGCAAAAGATATGAAGTGGGAAGGGTCTGTTTGGGGAAGACCCCATAGGATCTTGCTAGGTTATAAGGGGGTGGGATGTAGAAGTCTGATGGCCTATGTTCTGAATCAAGTGAAAGGAAGAATTTGTGGAGTGAGGGTGTCCCTATTCAGTATGTAGATTTTCACTTAAGTGTCTATTTTCAATGTGACCCCTAGATCCAGGAATATAAAAAAAAAAAAAGCATTAAACATGAAAAATTAATGATGTTATTAACTGTATTCCTAATATTCAACATTAATTCTTCATTGTAACTAGTTTATTATTGCTCCTTCTGTCCAAAAAGCCCTTCTTTCTTTGTTTTACCTAATTCTTGACCATACTTTAGAGTCTCACTCAAATTACACTAGTCTCATGACATTCCTAAGTCCCTAGTTTTCCTAATCTCCCACAGTATTTACTGTACTGTTTTAACTTCTAATTTTAGCACTGAAAAGCAGTGCCTTATATTTATCTATTTTAAAAAAATTCTATTGGAGTATAGTTGCTTTACAATGTTGTGCTATTTTCTGCTGTACAGCAAAATGAATCAGCTATACATATACATATATCCCCTCTTTTTTGGAGAGACTGTCATGCAGAGTGAAGTAAATCAGAAACAGAAAAATATCACATATTAATGCATATAAATGGAATTTAGGAAAATGGTATAGATGATAGATAAGCCTAGTATTTGTCTATTATCTCATTTTTGCATATTCTGTCTCTTGAGTTATTGTTTCATGTTTTGGAAGAAAGGAAACTCATTACTTTTTTGGTTTTATAGCTAATATTCATTGAGTTTACACCAAGCTGATTCACAATATAACACAGTTAATTCTTCTAAACAGCCTATGAAGTGAATAATAGAATCTCTACTTTAAGGGAGGTTCAGAGTACTGAGTCATTTGCTTAAAGTCACACATTAAGCCAGAACTCCAGAGTCTAAGCTCTTTATCTCTACTGCCCTAGGAAGAAGTATGATGTAATATAAATGATAAAGGCTAAAGTTATGACCAACCTAGACAGCATATTAAAAAGCAGAGACATAAGTTTGCCAACAAGGTCCATCTAGTCAAGGCTATAGTTCTCCCAGTGGTCATGTATGGATGTGAGAGTTGGACTATAAATAAGTGCCGAAGAATTGATGCTTTTGAACTGTGAGGTTGGAGAAGACTCTTGAGAGTCCCTTGGACTGCAAGGAGATCCAACCAGTCCATCCTAAAGGAGATCAGTCCTGGGTGTTCATTGGAAGGACTGATGTTGAAGCTGAAACTTCAATACTTTGGCCACCTGATGCGAAGAGCTGACTAATTAGAAAAGACCCTGATGCTGGGAAAGATTGAGGGCAGGAGAGGAAGGGGACGACAGAGGCTGAGATGGTTGGATGGCATGACCGACTCAAAGGACATGGGTTTGTGTGGACTCTGGGAGCTGGTGATGGACAGGGAGGCCTGGCGTGCTGCGGTTCATGGGTTCACAAAGAGTCAGACATGACTGAGCAACTGAACTGAACTGAAAGACTTAGTTTTAATCCCAGCTTTCTACAGACTACTTATGTGATATCAGGTAAGGCCTTCTCATCTGTCCCCTTTCTAATCCTTAATTCCACTGATACTGTGACCTTTCAAATACAAAAAATTCTGAACACTTAAATTTCTCCAATACTTTTGAGATAAAAGTCCTTAATGATTTGACCCGCCTACAAATCCAGCATCATTATTTGTCACTTTCATATGCCTTATACTCTAACCATACTGTTTTTACTTCCTAGAGTTCATCACATTTCTCATGTCTCCCTCCTCATGCTGATCTTTAATTTAGAACTTCCCTCCCACTACCTACTGTTTGCTAAACGAATTGCTAATCCTGTTCATTCTTCAGGATTCAATTCCAACATTACCTGTTCTTGGCTCCTTATCTGTATTCTCATATCCTCTATAATAATAAAACAATTATTCTTAAAAATGATAATAGCTAACATTTAATGAGTGCTTATAATGCTATAGTCCATGGGGTCACAAGAATCGGACATAACGTAGCGACTGAACCGCCACCACCTGAAGTGGGCTTCCCTGGTGGCTCAGACTGCAAAGAATCTGCCTGCTAATGCATAAGACCCAGGTGCAATCCTTGGGTTGGAAAGATCTCCTGGGAAAGGGAATGGCAACCCACTCCGGTATTCTTCCCTGGAGAATTCCATGGACAGAGGAGCCTGGTGGGTCCTAGTCCATGGGGTCACAGAGTCTAACACAACTGAGTGACTAACACTTTATCAAGCTTAAAAGTGTTGTAGGAATGGGGACTGGTTCCAAGGCCCAAGAGTGGGCTGTTGTCTAACACTCAGAAATGAGTTGTCCGAGGAGACACGTGTGCTGACAAAGCAAGAGACTTCCTTGGGAAAGGGCACCTGGGCAGAGAGCAGCAGGGTAAGGGAACCCAGGAAAACTGCTCTGTCATGTGGCTCACAGCTTCAGGTTTTATGGTGATGGAATTAGTTTCTGGGTTGTCTTTGGGCAATCATTCTGACTCAGAGTTCTTCCTGGTGGCACATGCATTGCTCAGCCAAGATGGATGCCAGCGAGAAGGATTCTTGGAGATGATCAGACATGTGGTGTCACTTTTTTTCTTCAGGTTGGTGGTGACTTTTTTTTCTTCAGGTTGGTGGTGACTTATTAGTTCTGTATTCCTTGGTAGAACTTTGTTGTAAAATAACTCATGTGAATGATTATTATGGTGCCTGGCAAAGCTAGGCAGTTTCAGTCACTGTGCTTCCCCTAACAGATCTACATACTGATATGGAACGATTCCCTGAGATATAGTGAAGAAAGCAAGAGGCTAACCAGTTTATGTAATTTCTTTTATATATATATAAAAAGGAGAGATATGAATCTGTATTTGTTATAAACTCTGGTCAGATAAGTATAGGGGTTATGTAAAGAGAGTGGGGAGCAGGAACTGGGCAGATGTAGAAAAAAATCTAAGGCAAGTCTTTCACTGCATATCTTTTTTACTTAATTTTGAATCATATGAATGTATCACATATTCAAAAAAGTAAACTTGAACAATTATAATCCTAAAAAATAATTTTGTCTTACTTTCTTTGATCATAATGTCTTTTATTGCACTGGGTGGCTTTTGGAATCTTAGGTCCCCAACCAGGGATTGAACCTGGGCCAACACAATGGAGCAGAGATAGCACTCTCAACAAATAGCACAGGAACAACTGAATAGCCAATGCAAAAAAAACAAGACAAAAAATCTAGACAGACCTTACATCCTTCACAAAAACTCAGGATGGATCATAGACACAAACGTAAACTACAAAACTATAAAGCTGACACAAAGTAATATCAGAGAAAACCTAGATAACATTGGATATGATGATACCTTTTTAGATTCAAAGTGATCCATGAAAGAAATAATTGATAAGCTGGACTTCATTAAAATTAAAAACTTCTGCTCTGCAAAGGATAATTAGCAAGAGAAGTAGAAGACAAGTCATAGACTGGAAGAAAATAACTGCAAAAGGTACATCTAACAAAAGATTGTTCTCCAAAATATACAAAGAACTGAGAACTCAGCAATAAGAAAACAACTCAGGACTTGCCTGGTGGTCCAGTGGCTAAGACTTCACACTTCCAGTATCAGGGAACTAGATCCCACATACTTCAACTAAGTTCTCATGTCATAACTAAGAGATTCTGCATATCTAATGAAGATCGAAGCTCACAAGTACCCCAAGTAAATAATAAATAGAATTTCTATCCTGCTGTTGTCTGAAAATTGGTTCACAGAGCTTTTCAAGTCCATATCCTTCTACTTCTCTGTATAGTTATTGTTACTTTTTGAGAGTTTGATATTAAAACACCAACTAAAAATCTTAATTTATCTTTTAAAAAAATAATTGCAATATCTAGTGGAACCGTTACAAAAGAAAACGCATGAATCCCCAAAACCACTCTGGCAGAAACCAGTTATCTTGAGCGCGTCTCAAACGATTTTTTGAACAGGGAGCAACACAAATTTCACAATGGGGAAACTTAGGAGAATGGAAAAGACAGAAAGTGCATGATGTGCTCCCCCTCACCCCCGCCCCGCACCCCGGCCTGGAATCATCCCCAACATTGGCGACAGGACCTGAAACTCCACTTGGAGGCCAGGCGGTTGCCAGGATACCTAGAGACCTATTCAGACACTCCACGACTCCATCTGGAGCGTTGCTGTGTTGCAATCTCGCAACTGATAGTGGGGCATCTCCATAGAAGTCTTTTTGAAACAGCAAAGCGTATTGTCAATCAGTAACCTATCAAACACTATTCAGACTGCCACGAGGCAGCCTCCCAAAAAACGCGGCCTTGGGCGACCGAGCCAAGGGCTAGCGATGGGAAATGACGCAACAGAGGCGCTGAGAATCCTGGGCAACTCACCTCTCTCGCTGTCTCCATGACAACGGCCAGATTGGTCCCAGCGCTCCAGGCAGCAACTTTTGATCTGGACCTAGGAACCAACGCCGAAGAATGGATGTTTTTGAACGGTGGTGTTGGAGAAGACTCCTGAAAGTCCCTTGGACTGCAAGGAGATCCAACCAGTCCATCCTAAAGGAAATCAGTCCTGAATATTCATTGGAAGGACTGATGCTAAAGCTGAAACTCCAGTACTTTGGCCACCTCATGCGAAGAGTTGACTCATTGGAAAAGACTCTGATGCTGGGAGGGATTGGGGGCAGGAGGAGAAGGGGACGACAGAGGATGAGATGGCTGGATGGCATCACTGACTCGATGGACGTGAGTCTGGGTGAACTCCGGGAGTTGGTGATGGACAGGGAGGCCTGGCATGCTGCGATTCATGGGGTAGAGAAGAGTCGGACACGACTGAGCGACTGATCTGATCTGATCTGATGCAAAGAACTGACTCATTGGAAAAGACTCTGATCCTGGGAAAGATTGAAGGTGGGAGGAGAAGGGGACCGACAGATGAGATGGTTGGATGGCATCACCGACTCAATGGACCTGAATTTGAGTAAACTCTGGGAGTTGGTGATGGACAGGGAGGCCAGGCATGCTGCAGTTGATGAGGTCACAAAGAGTTGGACACGACTGAGCGACTGAACTGAACTGAGGAATCAAAGGTCAAGTTTGGTGCTCTGCATCCACCTGTTTTTCTATCATGGATCAGGTCTTGTTTATCCTCCCACACCTTCAACTTCTCTGCAGAGAATAATGCCTGTATAAGACTGAAGAGTCTCAGGTTCCATTTATGTTGCTTAGGAACATAACCTTCATACCCTCACAAAGGCAAGTTTAACACCCAGAGAGGATACTATTTTTTTTTAATTCTCTCTGCTGTACAAGAGGCTTTTCCCCCTTAAAGAACATAAGGTTTCATTCTAATTTTGTTTCTGTGTCATTCAATCTTCCTTCCATCCTTTGTAAAAGGAAATGATAGCTATGTCATGAAACAGGGATGAATAGGAATACCCAGGAATCATCCATCCATAGAAACAACCACTGAGCTCTCATGACCCTGTGAAACAACTCTTTTGGAATTCTGGAGTCTAGTCAAACACTTGCAAAGTCCAGAGGAGAAACTGATGAAAAGATTGTTAAATTTTGACAACTGTCACTGTTTCATGTAGCAGCTACCATCCCGCATCTCCTAGCAATATGGCAGGCAGCCAGTGGGAACTATCGGCCTTGTGCCTGGTGCAGGTTGCTGGTGCAGTGGTGGGCAATAAAGATCTTGCTTTCTGAAACTTGAGATTTTATGTTTTGATTGCTGATCACTGCTTTTGATTTCTGAGGAGCCAGCACAGAAGTCAGCCATAGTTTTAACTCCAAAGGGCTGAAACGGGTTCTCAACCCCTAGGGGATCTGAAAAAACAGTACATCACTCCATAAGTTTTGTGTTTTGTTTTCATTCTTCTAAATTTATTTTCTAATTTCCTTTGTGATTTCTTTAATGATCCATTGGTTGTTTAAGACTATATTAATTTCCGTTTTTGTTCTTGTTGTTCAGTTGCTGAGTCATGTCCAACTCTTTGCAACCCCCTGGACTGCAGCATGCCAGGCTTCTCCGTCATCCACTGTTTCCCAGAATTTATCCAAATTCATGTCCATTGAGTCGGTGATGCCATCCAACCGGCTCATCCTCTTCTGCCTCTTTCTTATTTTGCCTTCAATCTTTCCCAGCCTCAGGGTCTATTCCAATGAGTCTGCTCTTCGCATCAGGTGGCCAAAGTGTTGGAGCTTCAGCTTCAGCATCAGTTCTTTCAATGAATATTTAGGGTTGATTTCCTTTAGGATTGACTGGCTTGATCTCCTTGCTGTCCACAGGGCTCACAAGAGTCTTCTCCAGCACCATAATTCAAAAGCACCAATTCTTCAGCAGTCAGCCTTCTTTATGATCCAACTGTAACATACATACATGACTACTGGAAAAACCATAGTTTTGACTATACAGACTTTTGTTGGCAGAGTGATGTTTCTGCTTGTTAATATGCTGTCTAGGTTTGCCATAGCTTTCCTTCCAAGGAGCAATTTCATGGCTATAGCCACAATTCACAGTGATTTTGCAGCCCATGAAAATAAATTTTGCCACTGCTTCCACTTTTCCTCGTTCTATTTACTTTCCATATAGTTGTGAATTTTCCAGCTTTCCTTCTGCTTTTTATTTTAGTTATATTATATTTTGATCAGAAAAGATACTGTGTATGATATTAATCTTTTAAAAATTATTAACATTTTTACTGTGGTCTAACATATGGTCTATCCTGGAGAATGTTGCATGTTAACTTCAGAAAAACATGTATTCTGCTCTTGTTGAATGAAATGTTCTATGCATATTTTGTTAGGTCTAATTGGTTCATACTGTTGCTCAAATTCTCCATTTTTAAAAAACTAATCTGTCTGATTACTTTATTCATTAAAGAATTTGATTTGCAATAGCATCAAAAATAATAAAATACCTAACAATCAATTTACCCAAGGAAGCAAAAGATTTATACATCAAATACTACAAAACATTGCTGAAAGAAATGAAAGATCTAAGTAAATGAAAAGACATACCATGTTCATGGATTAGAAGACAATATTAAAAAGCAGAGACATTACTTTGCCAACAAAGGTCTGTCTAGTCAAGGCTATGATTTTTCCAGTGGTCATGAATGGATGTTAGAGTTGGACTATAAAGAAAGCTGAGCGCTGAAGAATTGATGCTTTTGAACTGTGGTGCTGGAGAAGACTCTTGAGAATCCCTTGGACTGCAAGGAGATCCAACCAGTCCATTCTAAAGGAGATCAGTCCTGAATATTCATTGGTAGGATTGATGCTGAAGCTGAAACGCCAATGCCTTGGCCACCTGATGCGAGGAACTGACTCATTGGAAAAGACCCTGATGCTAGGAAAGATCAAAGGAAAGAGGAGAAGGGGACGACAGAGGATGAGATGGTTGGATGGCGTCACAGACTCAGTGGACATGAGTTTGGGTAAACTCCGGGAGTTGGTGATGGACAGGGAGGCCTGGTGTGCTGCAATCCATGGGGTCGCAGAGTCGGACATGACTGAGTGACAGAACTGAACGGATTGTTAAGTTGGCAACACTACTCAAAGCAAGTTCAATATAGTCCCTGTCAAAATACCAGCAATGTTTTTCTACAGAAATAGAAAGTTCAGTTCAGTTCAGTTCAGTTGCTCAGTCATGTCTGACTCTTTTCGACCGCATGAATCACAGCATGACAGACCTCCCTGTCAATCACCAACTCCCGGAGTTCACTCAAACTCATGTCCATCGAGTCAGTGATGCCATCCAGCCATCTCATCCTCTGTCATCCCCTTCTCCTCCTGCCCCCAATCCCTCCCAGCATCAGAGTCTTTTCCAATGAGTCAACTCTTCACATGAGGTGGCCAAAGTATTGGAGTTTCAGCTTTAGCATCAGTCCTTAAAATGAACACCCAGGACTGATCTCCTTTAGGATGGACCGGTTGGATCTCCTTGCAGTCCAAGAGACTCTAAAGAGTCTTCTCCAACACCACAGTTCAAAAGCATCAATTCTTCGGCACTCAGCTTCCTTCTCAGTCCAACTGTCACATCCATAGATGACCACTGGAAAAACCATAGCCTTGACTAGACGGATGTTTGTTGGCAAAGTGATGTCTCTGCTTTTGAATATGCTTTCTAGGTTGGTCATAACTTTCCTTCCAAGGAGTAAGTGTCTTTTAATTTCATGGCAGCAATTACCATCTGCAGTGATTTTGGAGCCCAGAAAAATAAAGTCAGCCACTGTTTCTACTGTTTCCCCATCTACTGGACCAGATGCCATGATCTTAGTTTTCTGAATGTTGAGGTTTAAACCAACTTTTTCACTCTCCTCTTTCACTTTCATCAAGAGGCTCTTCAGTTCTTCTTCACTTTCTGCCATAAGGGTGGTGTCATCTGCATATCTAAAGTTGTTGATATTTCACCCAACAATCTTGATTCCAGCTTGTGCATCATCCAGCCCAGCATTTCTCATGATGTACTCTGCATATAAGTTAAATAAGCAGGGTGACAATATACAGCTTTGACATACTCCTTTACCTATTTGGAACCAGTCTGTTGTTTCATGTCTAGTTCTAACTGTTGCTTCCTGACCTGCATACAGGTTTCTCAAAAGGCAGGTCAGGTGGTCTGGTATTCCCATCTCTTTCAGAATTTTCCACAGTTTATTGTGATCCACAGTCAAAGGCTTTGGCATAGTAAATAAAGCAGAAATAGATGTTTCTCTGGAACTCTCTTCCTTTTTCCATGACCCAGAGGATGTTGGCAATTTGATCTCTGATTCCTTTGCTTTTTCTAAAACCAGCTTGAACATCTGGAAGTTCACGGTTCACATACTGCTGAAGCCTGGCTTGGAGAATTTTGAGCATTACTTTACTAGTGTGTGAGATGAATGCAGTTGTGTGGTAGTTTGAGCATTCTTTGGCATTGCCTTTCTTTGGGATTGGAATGAAAACTGACCTTTTCCAGTCCTGTGGCCACTGCTGAGTTTTCCAAATGTGCTGGCATATTGAGTGCTGCACTTTCACAGCAACATCTTTCAGATTTGAAATAGCTCAACTGGAATTCCATCACCTGCACTAGCTTTGTTCGTAGTGATGCTTCCTAAGGCCCACTTGACTTCGCATTCCAGGATGTCTGGCTCTAGGTGAGTGATCACACCATCGTGATTATCTGGGTTGTGAAGATCTTTTTTGTACAGTTCTTCTGTGTATTCTTGCCATCTCTTCTTAATATCTGCTGCTTCTGTTAGGTCCCTACCATTTCTGTCCTTTATTGAGCCCATATTTGCATGAAATGTTCCCTTGGTATCTCTAATTTTCTTGAAGAGATCTCTAGTCTTTCCCATTCTGTTGTTTTCCTCTATTTCTTTGCATTGATCGCTGAGGAAGGCTTTCTTTATCTCTCTTTGCTATTCTTTGGAACTCTGCATTCAAATGGGTATATCTTTCCTTTTCTCCTTTGTTTCTTGCTTCCCTTAGACAGCCATTTTGCTTTTTTGCATTTCTTTTTCATGAGGATGGTCTTGATTCCTGTCTCCTGTACAATGTCACGAACCTCCATCCATAGTTCATCAGGCACTCTATCAGATCTAGTCCCTTAAATCTAAAATATAAAAAATAATTTAACATGCTCCAAAGATCTAACTTTATGAGCAAAACTATAAAACTCTTAGGATAAAACACAGGTAAAAAAAATATTCATGACTAGAGTGGCTTCCTAATTTTTTTAACCTTTACATCTCTTGGTGTAATTTTGGGGACCTGTCCTGCGTTTAATTGCATTTAAGCATCTAGAATGTGTGTGTGTTGGAGGCGGGGAGGGGGGGGGTCGGGGAGGGGGAGTGGGGTGGGGCCTGTTACTCACAGAGATGGGCCGAGCATCACCTGTATTAGAATTATCTGGGATGACTGCTGAACATGCAATGTGTCTCAGACTTTCCTCAAGCCAACGAGTAGGGAAGCATGTGAATCTGTATTTTAATCAGTTCTGCAGTATGTTGTTTAAAAATATGAACCAGGTTATACTTTGTATTAAGACCTTCAGGATCTTTCGAAGACCCGCTTTCTGGGCCTTTAGTGTCAAGTTCTCAATCTCAGTGTCTCACCAGGGAAGGTGCTCTGCAATAATCTCCAAGAACGTCTGAGCATAGCTTGGCGGTTCAGGACCTTGCGGCGCAGGCGCGGAGCCACGGCCGTTGGTATGCTTCCTATTCTTCTTAGCATCTCTGTCTTCTAACAGGTCATCTGCTCCAGGAGAACTAGGGCTGGGCGGTTAATCAGGCAATGACTGGCTCTCCATACTGAGCAGCACACGAGTCTGAGTGGAAGAGTGTCAGTGACCTCGGGAAACTTGGTGAGACCCAGAGTTCGACTCAAGGGCTTCTCATTAATCCTTCCGGCTTCCTCTAGCTCCGCGCACTCAGGTTCCGTCCAAGCCAGGGTCCGGGCCAGGGTGTGTCCCGGCGCTCGGCTAGAGACGGCCGGTGAGTGGGGCACGCAGGGTCCTGGGTCCTGGGTCCTGGACGGGTGGGCCTGGAGATTCTGAAGTGGTCGTGCCGAAACAGGTCTCGCGGGGAATACCAGCGAGTGGCCTGGGGGTGGCCTGTCCGCAGATCCGGCCGAGAGGTGCCTCCGCTGTTGGGACTCGGCACGGTATCTCGCCTCCCGGGTGGGCACAGCCTAGTTCTTCGGCTGCAGTGACAGTGGGTGATGCTCTCCGGGTGAGCCTCTGGGAGATGGAAATGATCAGAGTTGCGTTCTGCTCCGTTCTAGCTGGGCGAGGAAGGGCTTCTGTATTGGGGGTGTTTCCAAGATGTTTAGCGGGTGCTAGGCACTAAGAGTTTTTGCAGAATTAACTCATTTAATCCTTGCTTTAACCCCATGAGATGTACTATATTATCCTCATTTACAGATAAGAAAAGCGAAGCACATAGAGACTAAGTACCTTACTTGAAATTACCGAACTTGAGAGCAGTAGTATTTTTCAATGATTCTGAAGATGAGGGTTGATGCTTGAACACAGCAGGTGTTATTTGTTAGAGGTACTGACAAATTCTGTATATCAAATTCTGTGAATCTGTTGTGACTTTGAGCCAATCTTTATGGACACTGTTGTCTGAAGAGCATCTTGTGATAGGCCTGGAGACTTGACCATCTCTGTTCTAGAGTTGAATGGAGGCTGCTGAGGCTAACTCTGGTGCATTGGCAAAGGCTCTGGGAAGTAGTCAGTACGGTACCAGAAAGCAAAGCACCAGGAGAAGAGCTATTCTTTTTTTTTTTTTTTAACGTAGAAATTTTCTTCAGTGTGGTTTCTATGTGTCTGTCGTAGGTGTCACATACACAAACAATATATAATAACAGTTACACATGTCAGGAGCTTATTTGAAATGCCAAAACAACTGTATTGGGGGAGGGGCAGGGAGGCTCTTATACTGTACACTATATACACATTAGTTAAATTAGAGATAATCTTATATCAAACTGGCATATTGTACCAGTCATCAAGTATTAATAAGCATGAAAATAAACCCTCAAAATTGGCTCTCTCCTTTGAACTCTGTTCTAGTTCTTTCTCTGTTCAGGACATTCTGCCTATTTTTAGGTATTCTATGTTTTAAGAGTTCCAGTGAGTCAGTTTATAACTGTCTTCAAATTCAGATCTTCCTGGTTTCCCTTTGTCTCCAAAACCCTGAACATTTTATCAAAAGTAATCCTTCTCCAAGGTGGACTGTAACATGTAAAAATATAATAATATCCCACTATATACAAAAGTCCCATTGTACCTATGTCACCTATATGGAGTGTGAATGTTTTCAGATCTTCAAGGACTTCTGTTGGGGATGAGGACTTTGCTTTAGAGGATTTAGAGGCTTTGCATTTTACTGCCTGAGAAATTCGCTATTTATCAATTGTGTAACTGTTAATACTTTAGTTCCATTGCACTGGAGAAGTAATTCTCTACCTTTAAGACCTACTGTCCCTTGTATTATCTCGAAATAAAATTCATAGGTAATATTAACTACCTACAGATATAATATCACTATATTACTTTAATTGTAATAAAAAGGAGAAAAAAAAGAAACTAATTTAGAATAATATGTATCTCAGCATGTAAATGATTGGATAAAACAGACTATTGTACCTATACATAGAATCACTGGATGCAACAGCTATGAATCCAGGCTGATATGTGAATGTTGTAGTTAGGAATCTAATACCATAAGTGGTTTGATTTTCCTAAAACGGTGAACAATTCCTAGTATCATTCAAAGAGAAAGACATATTTCCTTGATTTTGCACTACATAGCAAATTTCTACAAAATACTTTGTATTTACATGAAAAGTAGTGCTGCATTCCAGCCTCACATAACCATTAACAAATTTTTTTTAAGTCTGGCAGGATAAGGAACATTCTTTGTTTTTGCAGAAATAGCCATCATCATTCAGTTCAATTCAGTTCAGTAGCTCAGTCGTGTCCGACTCTTTGCGACCCCATGAATTGCAGCACGCCAGACCTCCCTGTCAATCACCAATTCCCGGAGTTCACTCAAACACATGTCCATCGAGTCGGTAATGCCATCCAGCCATCTCATCCTCTGTCATCCCCTTCTCCTCCTGCCCCCAATCCCTCCCAGCATCAGAGTCTTTTCCAATGAGTCAACTCTTCACATGAGGTGGCCAAAGTATTGGAGTTTCAGCTTTAGCATCAGTCCTTCCAATAAACACCCAGGACTGATCTCCCTTAGAATGGACTGGTTGGATCTCCTTGCAGTCCAAGAGACTCTCAAGAGTCTTCTCCAATACCACAGTTCAAAAGCATCAATTCTTTGGCGCTCAGCTTTCTTCACACTCCAACTCTCACATCCATACATGACCACTGGAAAAACCATAGCCTTGACTAGATGGACCTTTATTGGCAAAGTAATGTCTCTGCTTTTGAATATGCTATCTAGGTTGGTCATAAATTTCCTTCCAAGGAGTAAGCGTCTTTAAATTTCATGGCTGCAATCACCATCTGCAGTGATTTTGGAGCCCCCCAAAATAAAGTCTGACACTGTTTGCACTGTTTCCCCATCTATTTCCCATAGAAGTTATGGGACCAGGTGCCATGATCTTAGTTTTCTGAATGTTGAGCTTTAAGCCAACTTTTTCACTATCTTCTTTCACTTTCATGAAGAGGCTTTTTAGTTCCTCTTCACTTTCTCCCATAAGGGTGGTGTCATCTGCATATCTGAGGTTATTGATATTTCTCCTGGCAATCTTGAGTCCAGCTTGTTCTTCCTCCAGCCTAGCATTTCCTCATAATGTACTCTGCATATAAGTTAAATAAGCAGGGTGACAATATATAGCCTTGACATACTCCTTTTCCTATTTGGAACCAGTCTGTTGTTCCATGTCCAGTTCTAACTGTTGCTTCCTGACCTGCATATAGGTTTCTCAAGAGGCAGGTCAGGTGGTCTGGTATTCCCATCTCTTGAAGAATTTTCCACAGTTTATTGTGATCCACAGTCAAAGGCTTTGGCATAGTAAATAAAGCAGAAATAGATGTTTCTCTGGAACTCTCTTGCTTTTCCATGATCCAGCAGATGTTGGCAATTTGATCTCTGGTTCCTCTGCCTTTTCTAAAATCAGCTTGAACATCTAGAAGTTCATGGTTCATGTATTGCTGAAGCCTGGCTTGGAGAATTTTGAGCATTACTTTACTAGCGTGTGAGATGAGTGCAACTGTGCGGTAGTTTGAGCATTCTTTGGCATTGCCTTTCTTTGGGATTAGAATGAAAACTGACCTTTTCCAGTCCTGTGGCCACTGCTGTTTTCCAAATTTGCTGGCATATTGAGTGCAGCACTTTAACAACATCATCTTTCAGGATTTGGAATAGGTCAACTGGAATTCCATCACCTGCACTAGCTTTGTTCGTAGTGATGCTTCCTAAGGCCCACTTGACTTCGCATTCCAGGATGTCTGGCTCCAGGTGAGTGAGTGATCATATCGTCATGATTATCTGAGTCGTGAAGATCTTTTTTGTACAGTTCTTCTGTGTATTCTTGCCATCTCTTCTTAATATCTTCTGCTTCTGTTAGGTCCATACCATTTCTGTCCTTTATTAAGCCCATCTTTGCATGAAATGTTCCCTTGGTATCTCTAATTTTCTTGAAGAGATCTCTAATCTTTCCCATTCTGTTGTTTTTCTCTATTTCTTTGCATTGGTCACTGAGGAAGGCTTTCTTATCTCTCCTTGCTATTCTTTGGAGCTCTGCATTCAAATGGGTATATCTTTCCTTTTTTCCTTTGCTTCTAGCTTCCCTTCTTTTCACAGCTATTTGTAAGGCCTCCTCAGCCATTTTGCTTTTTTGCATTTCTTTTTCATGGGGTCTTGATCCCTGTCTCCTGTACAATGTCACAAACCTCCATCCATAGTTCATCAGGCACTCTATCTATCAGTTCTAGGCCCTATATCTATTTCTCACTTCCACTGTATAATCATAAGGGATTTGATTTAGGTCATACCTGAATGGTCTAATGGTTTTCCCTGCTTTCTTCAATTTCAGTCTGAATTTGGCAATAAGGAGTTCATGATCTGAGCCACAGTCAGCTCCGAGTCTTGTTTTTGCTGACTGTATAGAGCTTCTCCATCTTTGGCTGCAAAGAATATAATCAATCTGATTTCAGTGTTGACCATCTGGTGATGTCTATGTGTTGAGTCTTCTCTTGTGTTGTTGGAAAAGGGTGTTTGCTATGACCAGTGCATTCTCTTGGCAAAACTGTATTAGTCTTTGCCCTGCTTCATTCCGTATTCCAAGGCCAAATTTGCCTGTTACTCCAGGTGTTTCTTGACTTCCTACTTTTGCATTCCAGTCCCCTATAATGAAAAGGACATCTTTTGGGGTGTTAGTTCTAAAAGGTCTTGTAGGTCTTCATAGAACCGTTCAACTTCAGCTTCTTCAGCGTTACTGGTTGGGGCATAGACTTGGATTACTGTGATATTGAATGGTTTGCCTTGGAAATGAACAGAGATCATTCTGATTCTAATAACACCATGAAATCAACATTCCAACCAAAACAAACAAAAAATGCTCACAAATTCTCAAAACTGCCTACAGAATAATGGGAGAGTAACTTAAGGATCTGGGCTGCAAGAATGTAGGCCAGCCAACCTAAGCAGTTAGGCATATTCCTACTAAGAAATATTAGTACTACAAAGTATGCAACTGGATTTTATTCCAAGGTTCTAAATAAATTAGAAATTCTTACTTATCAATCAACTCAGTGGTAGGGTCTTGCATTCCCTGTTTCCAGTTGAAAGGAATGTTCTTGGCAAAGCTGGACACAGACAGCAGCAGCATCATGTTGCTCTTGAGGTTCTCCATGGATGGCTTCTTGATGAACATCTTCCAAGGTTCACCTCAACATCTGGAAGGTTCCCAGTCTCTGAGAAAGGCAAGACTTTTGAAACCAGATATGCTCCTAACCTAGTGGATCTCAAATAGTGCTGTGAGCAGAACCATTAGGGCAACTATTATACAGTTTGTTGCTTACTGTCATACCCAAGGGCTCTGGATAAATTTATAAGAGAACGGGTTAAGGAAAAAGCTTCAATGGGGAAACTCAAAAGTTCAGAGAAGGGCTTTCAGAAGAATAGGCACAGATTCCCATATCTTCCCCATTTTACTGCTAGAGCCAGGATGCTCTGCTAGATATTCAGTGTAGGTCAGTATTCTCGGTGAAGGCCTTGCTGTTCTTCCTTCTTATAAGCAAAATGTAAGAACAACCTTGCGAGTAGGAAGATAAACAGACTGTTTGGTACAGTCTGAATGTGGGGTGCCAGCTTTTTAAAGGTGTCATCTGGGAATGCAGTTACCTAATACTTGGAAACAAGATCCTTGACATGTATTAGACCTTCCAGCAGGAGAAAGAAACCACCTGTCTTATGGGAGACTGAGTTTATGTTTTAGATCCTCTAGCTCTGAGAAGAATATTTGTAGGAAGGCTAGTCCCAGTGAGCACATTTTTCAGGCAACCTAGAGTGTTTCTTCTAAGGTTCGTGTTGGACAATACAACTTGTCAAGTCATGTGAACTTACTACATACTCTCTAGGTCTGAGGTAATGCCCATTATCTAGAGTAACAAGTTCCGTAAGTGATTCTGATGGCTATGTGCATAGCCTTTCTTTTGGAACCAATTTTAACCCAGAATTTTGAGATATGCATTTTCTCCAGTGCTTCCTGCCACAGCCTTGTGAAATTTCACACTATCTTTTCTATAGATCAAAGCATTAATGTTGAGCTCTCAATAGCCCTGTGTTTCCAGCACCAATAGCCTTGTGTTAAATCACTTCTCATCAGCAGAATCCCAGCATGTGAACTGGACATGATCACCCAGTTGGAGGAAGAACAACTATACATACTGGATCTTCAGGGAACTGAAGAGGGGACTGACCAAAAATATCTGTTTAGGTGAGTAGTATTATGAAAAACCACCAATTTGAAATTTAGGAGACATGAGTTCTAGTCTAAGTTCTTATAATTTGCTGGGTGACTTAAGTTACTCAGTGTTTCCTGTCCAATGAGCAAGTTGGCCTCAATGAACTCTAAGATCTGTTAAGATGAGATCCTTGGGAAGTGTTGTTAAACCTCTGAAATTTGGGGTTGTAGACTTGTTTAGAAGAGTACCTAAACTAGTTGGAAGAAGGGTTGGTGGATTCAGTGGGGATAGCGGTGTAATCATTAGCATTTCTGAAATTTTGTTCTCTCTCGTTGCCAAGAAAATGGTTGCATCCAACCTTGACAGAGTCTTTTCAATTTTTGCTTTAAGGAGGGTGGTTATCTTTCTACATTTGAAAGTCTTCACTCTTCTCATCCCTTTCCTTTCTCTCATTTACCAAAAGTAACTGGCTAAATAGCTAATAGCTCATTTACTTTATAAATGAGCTATTAGCTCAATTAGCTAATAGCTAATTTACTTTCTAATCCCTTATTCTCTACTCATCAATTGGTATGTCTGCTCATTTTCATTTTGGGGGGCTGAACATATTACCCAGTCCACTACTTGTATTTCTTGATGTCTCTTTGCATCCACTGTGAGAACTCTGTTATCTCTTCTGGCCTTATTCACTTCTCTTTCATTGTCCGTTTTAACTTTCTCCCCATATAAAGTTGCTAGTGTGCATGAATTAGTTGTCTTTTATTTCTGGTGGTTTATTTTCCTTGTTCTCCACACTAGAGGCAGGTGACATTTGTACTTTAAATGTCTTTCAGATAGGGAAGATTTGAACTGAACCAAAGCATCACCACCAATCAGGCTGTTTTGGAAGAACTAGAGCTTTCAGGGTCAGCAATGGAAAGTCTTCGAGGGAATACTGCCCAGCATCCTATGGATGAAGAAGCCTGTAAAAGTGAGGGCCAATTATCAAGGCAGACAAAATGTCTGGTACAGAAGAAATCTTCTTTTGAGAAAACAGGGATCAGAAAAGTGTCACTGTCTCTCAAGGAGATTTTCACTAAGGAGAGAGGCCCTGAATACAGTAAATTTAATCTAAGCTCAAAATTTAATACACAGCAGAGAATTCCAAAGGGAGCTAGGTCCCCCAAATCTAGGAAAAACTCCAAAGATAATTCAGATTTAATCAAACACCAAAAACTCTTTATGCAAAGGAAGCCTTGTAAATGCAATGAATGTGGTAAAGCCTTTAGTTATGAATCAGACCTCATTGTCCACAGGAGAATTCATAGCGGAGAAAAGCCTTTTGAATGCAATGAATGTGGGAAAACTTTTAGCCGAAGCACACACCTTATTGAACATCAAAGAACTCACACTGGAGAGAAACCTTACGAATGCCCTGAATGTGGAAAAGCTTTTAGCCGGAGTACACACCTTAGTCTACATCAGAGGATCCATACTGGAGAAAAACCATATGAATGTAGTGAATGTGGAAAAGCCTTTAGCCGAAGCACTAACCTTAATCAACATCAGCGAACTCATACTCAAGAAAAACCTTACAAGTGTAATGAATGTGGGAAAGCCTTCAGTGACCGTTCAACTATAATTCAGCATCAACGAATACACACTGGAGAGAATCCCTATGAATGCAGTGAATGTGGAAAAGCTTACAGTTGGATCTCATCTCTTATTGAACATCAGAGAACACACACTGGAGAGAACCCCTATGAATGCAATGACTGTGGAAAAGTATTCAGTCGAAGCTCATCCCTTGCTGAACATCAGAGAATCCACACTGGAGAAAAGCCCCATGAGTGTAGAGTGTGTGGCAAGGGCTTTAGTCGGAGCTCCTCCCTTATTATTCACCAGAGAACTCATACCGGAGAGAGGCCTTTCAAGTGTAATAGCTGTGAGAAAGCCTTCAGTCAGAGTTCAACTCTTATTAGACATCAGCAACTTCACACTAAAGAGTAATATCTGAGCTTTCACTAATCTTGGCATAAGAGCACATAGCATAACCTCCTATAGCTGAAGAGAAATATATACTTGTTTGAATTTTCCTTTTCCACTAGCTATAAGCCAGTTTCAAGCTAGCCTTCCTTCCTTCATGGAAACTAAGTGGTCAGATGAGTGGTCATTTCAACAAGGGGGGGATGAACTTTAAAAACCTTAGATATTCAGTCTAATATTTTGGAGGGTTCCAGTCTTAGAATATACCTCACTACCTTATACCTTTCAGTCCTTCACCTTATCTCTTCCATGGAGCTTTAGTCCCTGAACAACCAGTGAACCCTTTTCTTTCCCAACCACATCAGCCCCTTTACTTAAAAGAGGAAATCCTGTGTGTGGATGTTTTCAGGCTTGCTGGCTCTAGTAGCAGAAGAGAAGCTGGCTTCAGAACAAAAATCTACCCATTTTGGGGATGACAATAATAAGGCAAATTCAATCTCTGGACTTAAAGGACAGTTTTTCTATTCCTTCCTCCCTTACCTTTTTGGCTACACCATATTTTCCTCAAAGTATAACCCATAGTTCTACTAATGTGCCTAATTAATCCTAGTATTATTTTATCTTATCCTGACCAAAAATGTCCTAAAAATCTTATATTTAGTTCCTACATTATCTTTTTAAAAAAAATGCTGCCCTATATTAAAAACATTTTTTGTTTACACACTTCATGAAATGTATACCCTCTGGTTCTGACTCTTACCAATCTTGTAAAGCTGATCTATCGAGGACAAATGCAGCGCCTACCTCTCATTCCTTTTCCTACTTCACATTGCAGAATTGGCACTTTTGGCTACTCTTATGCCTTAAAATTTGAGCCTCTGGGATCCATGATTCTGTGCTGATCCACAAATTTTTCTGCCTCCCAGCACTTCTCTGATTAACAGTGATTGGCTCTGTGACTTTGGGGCAAGAGTTGAGCCAGAATAATTTCATTTTATTGGCTTATAGTACTTATGGTTATTCAATTAGATTGTAAGCTTCTTAAAGACAAAAATCTTATTTTAGATCCCTACAAAACATCCCACAGTGCTGAGTGGTCGCTAAATACCCCGTAATTATTGCTTACCGATTCCTCTCTATCATGGGTAATCAGCCTGCTAGGGTTTATTTGAAATGGCCTAATAGTTGACTTCTTTCTCTGTGTTTCTACTGCTGCTGCTAACTCCTTGGTAGTTTGGACCTAGGTTACCAATGTGAACACACTGTTGCTGCTCTTATCTCTGTGTCTTTATCTAGCTGTTTTACTAAACTATCACTTAGCTCAGAAAGAATCTAGTTTCCCATTATCCCCAGGAAAAAGTTCAAACTGCTTTAACTTGAAGACCTTCCACAGTTGGATCTATTTATTTATTTTCATTACTCCCCAGTACAACTGGGTGGCCCTACCCTTTGTCTCTGCCACAGCCTTTCTCTTCACACTTGGCTTCCTTTCAGATTATTCCATGGCATTCTTTTACATGTCCTGCTTTCTTCCTTGTATTAACATCTCCAGAAATCTTTTATAAAAGCCCTGCTCACATCCTGCCTTCACTGTGATACTTTCAATTGCCCACCTTCTTAGAAGTCTTTTACAGTGATGGTTTGCATCATTCTGCTGTATTATATATGTTCTTATTCTGTTCTCTGGTTCTGTCAAGTGCTTTGAAATTTTTTGAAGTTAGAAATTGTCTTAAATCTTTTGAAGCCCCATCTACCCAACTAGTGGATTCTAGTTTTAACTTAAATTGAGAGGGTTTAATTTAATGGTGCATTTGCTTTAATCTTTTGAATGGTAAGATAACCTCATGAGTCTTTGGTCATTTTTGTTTGATCTTTAATTATATACATTGAGCCTTGGGACTGGCTCTCCTTCAGAGCACCTAGGATGTTGGCCTCTTAGCTCTCCACTTCATGAGACTGTTTTAAGGAGTAGGTGGGTTTATTCATATAAGGTGATGAAAACAGTGCCTGACATAATAAGTGCTCAATAAATGCTAATCGTTATCATTCTATTTCTTCATATCTGCCTGTAGTCTTTCATTTCAATCCTGAAGGACCTGTAACTCCACAGAAATGGAAAACTATGATCACTATAAAAAATAAGAAGATATTTATTCTGACTGCCATCCTGGACAATAGTCACCTACTTTAACTCTACTGTGTATCAAAAATGACTCAAGGCAGCTTACAAGATATGATAAAACAGAAAACTGAAAACAATACAAATCAGCATTAGAGAAAGGAGAAGTTGCCTAGAAGATCAAGATCATGACAAATTGTGGTATGCCATATGGTTATTCAGGTAGAGATGCAAAGTGACCATTCAGGTGAAGTGAGGTGCTCATTTGCTTACACTGTATTTGGATGAGGAGAAAATGTCCATTCTTTAAGGAAAGCTTGATAGATTTAAGATTTATTTCTCCATTGGCCTTCATGTAATTATACAGTGCACTTTTGTTAACAAAAATTAAATTATGTGTTCTCCACAACACCTGGAAAACAGTGTATTTCCCAGTGAATAAATATTGAGTTCTTAGTGGAAGTCTCAGAAAGGCAAATATGAAGATTCTTCTTGGGGTGGAGTTGGGTTAGAAGGAGCAGAGGACAGAGTATACTGCATAATCAAGTAATTACTGGGTGCCAGAACAGCTCTTTTCACACATTTGAGTCATTTTACTGAACATATTATGGGATGAAGAAACTGAAATTTACGAATGTTAAACAGCTTACCCAAAGATCAGGGTTTGACCCCACTACTGGACCTCTTGGGCTTTTCAGGTGGCTCAGGGGTAAAGATTCCACCTGCAACACAGGAGACACAGGTTCCATTCCTGGGCTGGGAAGACCCCCCTGGAGAAGGAAATACCGACCCACTCCAGTATTCTTGCTTGGGGAATCCCATGGACAGAAGGAACCTGGCAGCCTATGGTCCATGGGCTTGCAAAAACTCAGATACAACTTTAGCGACTAAACAAGTGGATTTAAAGGAACAATCCTATGAAATTGGTGACTAGATATGGGCAGGAAGAACAGGGACCAGTAATTCCTTAATTGCTGTTCAGATCAGATCAGATCAGATCAGTCGCTCAGTCGTGTCCGACTCTTTGCGACCCCGTGAATCGCAGCACGCCAGGCCTCCCTGTCCATCACAAACTCCTGGAGTTCACTCAGACTCACGTCCATCGAGTCAGTGATGCCATCCAGCCATCTCATTCTCTGTCGTCCCCTTCTCCTCCTGCCCCCCCAGCATCAGAGTCTTTTCCAATGAGTCAACTCTTCGCATGAGGTGGCCAAAGTACTGGAGTTTCAGCTTTAGCATCATTCCTTCCAAAGAAAGCCCAGGGCTGATCTCCTTCAGAAAGGACCGGTTGGATCTCCTTGCAGTCCAAGGGACTCTCAAGAGTCTTCTCCAACACCACAGTTCAAAAGCATCAATTCTTTGGCGCTCAGCCTTCTTCACAGTCCAACTCTCACATCCATACATGACCACAGGAAAAACCATAGCCTTGACTAGACGGACCTTTGTTGGCAAAGTAATGTCTCTGCTTTTGAATGTGCTATCTAGGTTGGTCATAACTTTCCTTCCAAGGAGTAAGTGTCTTTTAATTTCATGGCTGCAGTCACCATCTGTAGTGATTTTGCAGCCCAGAAAAATAAAGTCTGACACTGTTTCCCCATCTATTTCCCATGAAGTGATGGGACCGGATGCCATGATCTTCGTTTTCTGAATGTTGAGCTTTAAGCCAACTTTTTCACTCTCCACTTTCACTTTCATCAAGAGGCCTTTTAGTTCCTCTTCACTTTCTGCCATAAGGGTGGTGTCATCTGCATATCTGAGGTTATTGATATTTCTCCCAGCAATCTTGATTCCAGCTTGTGTTTCTTCCAGTCCAGCGTTTCTCATGATGTACTCTGCATAGAAGTTAAATAAACAGGGTGACAATATACAGCCTTTTCCTATTTGGAACCAGTTAACTTTCATGTAAACTATGTAGGGCATGAAGCAGAGGAACTAACTAAATTAGTTAGAGGCTAACTCAGGAGTTAGACATGCATACAAAACATTAAAAAGTTGAAAACCTGATATGATTAATTTGCAACTGTAAAGTCAATGTGGAATCCAAAACTTTTGGAATTTCTGGTGGGGAAGTCGGGTCTAAAGAGTAATCTGGGGAGTCTTATTCTAAGGAAAGGCGGAGGGTCTTCCAGTACAGCCAAAATCACCGTGACTCGACTTACACTGAAGCATGTCTTCAGAATAATCTCTGTCCTTGCACGGAGCCCCTATCCAGACTCTCAGCGTGGGCCATTTCTGGAAACGCCGTAGGTGGATGGGGAGAAAGGCTCTCGCGGAGGCAAGCTGCCTTCCTTGTCGTCATTCGACCAGAAGGAGGCGCTTGAGTGCGAAGACCACCGCGGAGATAAAGGCCTCTGAGCTCCGCGCTTTCGCTGTGCTCCTGGACTTTCATGGTGACCTTTGTGTGTCCAGATTTCCCGTAACAAAGCTGAGACGGCTACTCCTAGAAGCCACTGGATGGGGGCCAGCGACCGTCTCAACCGCCCCCAAGACATCTTCCAGCTTCCTGGGGGAAGCTCTGAAGCTAGATCGGCCAAAGAGCTCGTCCTACATCTGAGAACTACAATTCCCAGAAAGCTCAGAGACTCGCTGTCGACACAGCGCTAAGACTCTATTTCCCAGAAGTCTTAGGGCCAATTCCCACCCTCATTGAAAAAACCCTCTTTCGTGTCTCCTGCTGAAGATTCTAAAGGCTGTTGTGGTGGGCGATGCAATGCCACGAGCTGTGGCGATACCAATGAGTCTCATTTGGGGAAGGTATCCTAGCCTGAATCTCTGTCACTTCTTTTTCCAGAAAATTGATAAAGTAGAGTGAAGTTTTTACCCTTTTCCGTTAGATTTTGTTCATTTAACTGGTGTGTTAGGCGTCTACTGTGTTAAATCTACTTTCCTGATACGTGAACTGAGATTGAAGATGAGTCACTTTCTTATCTACTCATTCAGCTTCATTAAACAGGCCACGTTCTCCCTGCCGCCCCCGCCCCCCACCCCATCCTAACATGCACAAACACACTCTGAAAAGCATGAATAAAAACCAAAAAATAAACACTGATCGCATTACTTGGATCATCCCTGAACGTAATAAATGTTCTTTCAGCCTTTTCTTCTTCTTCTGATATCTATATATCTACATATGCTAGATATGGAGATGGATTTTGTGTATACATTTAAAAAGCTTTAGTTTTATATAACAAAAGATTTACTATATACATTTATCTTGAACTTCCCCATGTTAGTATTTTCCAATATAATTTTTAATGGTACCATCAAAGAACTAATCCTGTCCCTGTTTCAAGCATTTCTTTTCCGGCTTCCTAAATACCAGTGTTTTTATTTGGAAACCCTAGCAAATGGTTCAGTCTGCTGTTAAAACAACTTTATAAAGTTACTGTTAATTTTATTACTTGTGATAATGACATTATGGTTATGTTTAAAAGGAAGAAAAAGACTGTACTGGTTAAAAGATACATGGGTTCAGTGGTGATGGTGTTTAGTTACTAAGCCGTGTCTGACTCTTTGCAACCCCATGGACTGTAGCCCTCTGTCCATGGGATTTCCCATGTCAGAATACTGGAGTGGGTTGCTATTTCCTCCTCCAGGGGATCTTCCCCATCCAGGGGTTGAACCTGTGTCTCCTGCATTGGCAGGCCAGATCTTTACCCCCAAACCACCAGGGAAGCCCCAAAAGATACATACAACAAGATACAAAAGATACATACAACAAGACAATATTCCAGGAAAAAATTTTTAAATAAAAAGTCGGGGGGGGATTGCTAAACAAGATTGGCAAATATTCATTATTGTTTAGTTTAGGTGAAAAATACACCAGAGTTCACTTTTCTGTTTTGTGTTTATTTGAAATTTTCTGTAATAATTTTTTTAAATGTATACTAGCATTCTTTTTGGAACAATGTGTCCAGCTAATACCTTCCAACCTCATGTTCAAGTCATCCTTTGACCTCTGCTCAAATGAATTTTCAGCTCCACTGTTATATCTGTAATGCTGACTGATTCCTTTTCCTGGGACCCATCTTCTTACTAGATTTTTTTTCACTGTACCTCTGAAACTAAAGTAAATCTCAGCTCCTTAGAGAACACACGTTTTACCTTCACGCTCTCCCACATTTCAGTCTTCTCCTGATCTCTCCTATGTATATGACTGTGGCATCTATCTGGCTTTTAGACTTCTGCTCTATTTCATGTCTCATTTCATGCTGCTGCTGCTAAGTTGCTTCAGTCATGTCCGACTCTGTGTGACCCCATAGACAGCAGCCCACCAGGCTCCCCCGTCCCTGGGATTCTCCAGGCAAGAACACTGGAGTGGGTTGCCATTTCCTTCTCCAATGCATGAAAGTGAAAAGTGAAAGTGAAGTGTCCGACCCTCAGCGACCCCATGGACTGCAGCCTTCCAGGCTCCTCCATCCATGGAATTTTCCAGGCAAGAGTACTGGAGTGGGGTGCCATTGCCTTCTCCCATTTAATGCTAAGTGGCACCAATGTGCCTGACAGAGTAGTTGCTCAGTAAATATTTGTTGAATCAATATCCACATGGGTGAATCATCCAGCGAACATTCTGCCTTTTATCTGAAATCTTGGGGTCTTGGCAGGCAGGAATCCCCATGCGTGTGGGTAATGCAGCAGCTGCTGTGTGTGCTTCTCCTCTCCCACTAGTGGATCTTATCCTTCCCTTTTTAATTCTTGTTCCAAAAGTCCTCCTCCTCCTCTGCCTTTTAAAGGTGCCTGCCATCTGCTCCCCACCCACAAGCTTCTGTCCTTCACACGTTCCACACCCACTATCCATCCCAACACTGTCAGAGATACCATTTCTTTCTGCCTCCTTGAGGACTTTACTCTCACATTCCTTTCACTTTTCAGACTCTCCTTTTCTAGTGACTCATTATCACTGTAAACAAGTCTAATTGCTGTTGTCAGTCGCCCAGTTGTGTCCAGTGCTTTGCAACCCCATGGGCTGCAGCACACCAGGTCTCCCTGTCCTTCACCATCTCCCAGAATTTGTCCAAATTCATGTTCATTGCATGAACATTGCAAACAGATGACTCATTGGAAAAATCCCTGATACTGGGAAAGATTGAGGGCAGAAGGAGAAGGGGGTGTCAGACGATGAGATGGCTGGACAGCATCGATACAAACAAGTCTAATAGTTCTCTCTTATTTAAAAACATAGTCAAAGCTGTGGTTTTTCCAGTAGTCATGTATGGATGTCAGAGTTGAACCATAAAGAAAGCTGAGCGCCGAAGAATTGATGCTTTTAAACTGTGGTGTTGGAGAAGACTCTTGAGAATCCCTTGGACTGCAAAAAGATCAAATCAGTCAGTCCTAAAGGAAAGCAGTCCGAAATATTCATTGGAAGGGCTGATGCTGAAGCTGAAGCTCCAATACTTTGGCCACCTGATGCAAAGAACTGACTCATTGGAAAAGACTGTGACACTGGGAAAGATTGAAGGCAGGAGAAGGGGATGACAGAAGATGAGATGGTCGGATGGCATCATCAACTCGATTGACATGAGTTTGAGCAGGCTCCATCAGAAGGTGATGGACAGGGAAGCCTGGCATGCTGCAGTCCATGGCATCTCAGAGAATCAGATATGACTGAGTGAGTGATGAACTGAACTGATTTAAAAAGATTCTACTTAAATTCACATGCTGCTTTACCCACCCAGTTAATTCTCCCCTTAGAGATTCCAGGAGTGTGGATCAGCCAACAACTCAATTTTGGCCCAGTGAAACTTATTTCAGACTTCTGGACTACAAGTCTTTGAAAATAGATATGTTGTTTTAAGGCACCAATTTGTTACAGCAGCCATGGAAAATGATTACATTTATCTTTTGCTCTTGCTCTTTCAGGCTCCAGGTGGTAGTTTTCCTGCAATTGTTAGATGCTAGTGTTCCACTCTCCTTTGCTGGTTTCCTCTCTTGTTTAAATTTTCTTCAGTTAAACTAAGTATGGCCATTAGTTTCTGCATGGGACACTGCCTAGAGGTGGAGTGAAAAGGGACCAAATAAGAAGTGGCCCCTGAAAATACCTTCCTTCATCAATAGATGCACTCCTTGTTTCCTGGTCTTCTTGGGCAGTGCCATAACTGTGGCTCCAGATTTCTCTTGGCCTCAAAGTAATCTGCTCAGAACTACATTGCCCAGGGGCCTCAGTAAGGATAAATTCTCTTGGACCTGGATCTTGAGCCTTTATGCTTTCTCACTAGTCCAATATGGAGATGAATGCCCTCACCCCTATTCAAGGGTGAGTTCATCCATGGCCCAGGCACCCATCTGAGCCCATCTGAGACAAAGGTGTGTCCAAGACAGGGTCTAGAATACAGGTTCCATCACACTGTGAGGTCATTCATATCATCTCCCCCTCCCCCAAAACCATCCCCAAGGACAAATCCAGAGAAAGAGAAACTGCTCTGACTTTGGTCTTGTCATAAATTTTCCCTAGGAACCACTCTCTACCATTAGCTGGACAGATATACCACCACTAAATTTTAATAATTGCAGTTTATAGAAGAAAAAGGTAATTAATTTTTTTAAAATGTCTTGCTATATCTCTTAAACCTTGAACTATAAACACTCTCCAGCACTGATAGGCCACACAGAGAGCAAAGTAATTATATGTCATTTAACATTATATCTTGTTTCAATGCAGCAAGTAGATGTGATTTTTTTTTGCCACACTGCGTGGAATGCGGACTAAGCAGGGATAGAACCCACACCCCTGCATTGGAAGTGCAGTCTTTAAACACTGGACAGCCAGGGAAGTCCCACCTATACATGATTTTAATTTTGCAGGGTGTTTTGTAGTTGAACCAGAATTTCTTCAGGGAAACAATTTGATTCCTAACACCTTTATGTGTTGAAACCTGAGCTTTAGTTCATGCAAAGACTGTCTGGGGTGGAGGTGCTATGGTCACCCCCACATACGCAGGTAGGTCATCCCCACTGAAAATTTGGTTCAGATGTCAAATCTGATGACTCCCCACATGCCCCAATAGAGTATGAAAAGGTTTATTGTCCATAAATAAAACCTTTCTGGGGAGAGCACAGCAGGCTCCCAAACTGGCCTGATAATAGCCCAAGAGAGAGCAGGGAGGGATTTCCATATCAGGTGTATGGTGGATGGGGTTGGACTGGGATTGGGGTTCATGCATGTGAGCCAGAGATTGTGTGGTTTGAACACCCTCTACCCAAACACCAAGGGAGGAAGCACCCAGGCTTGCTTATTTAGCTTGCCCAGATAGGAAGCACAAGGGGAAAGGACAGGGCTTGAAATGTCAGCAGTCAGTCATTAAAATATAAACAGACTCAATTACAGGTGGTGTTTTGCATGAAGGGTCAAGAAACTTATGGAAAGTAATTCATCCCAAGGGAAATGAAGGTGGATATGTTCCAGGTATCAAAGGCAGAGTGCCAACAGCTCAGGTCAAGGATGATTTTGAGTACCACATGCTGTCTCATGTTGTACAATCATCTTTCCTAGCTGCTTGAACTATAGAGAGATCAAGTAAAATTTTTCAAAGTGCTCTTTCTTCAGCAATCTCTATTACCCACGAAAGGCAAACAGGGAGGCATCTCGACTTTTTAACATAGCTCTTTAAGCCCCCCTGAGCTCATATCACAGTATTCACAGGCCCTGTGTCCCTCCATTTTCTCTGCCCCTTCCTAGTTTCATTTCCTTCTCTCCAGCCTGGATGCTGTAATTTACCTAGGGACTTGGGCCATGATTATGATCACGTTGAAGTATTGACCTCTCCCCGCCCCCATCCTTTTAATGTACTTTCCCTTCTTAACCTTCAACCAGTTAATCAATTATAAATACTTAGTGCCCAGTATTTGAGGTAGTAAGCCTAGGGGGTCGTGCCTCCTTCCACTGTCTTTCTTCTTCCTCTTAACTGTAAAATTAGGAGGCCCAGGTTCTGTGGTTACTGTGTATTCTTGATTCAAAATGTTCCCAAATTATCAAATCCACTATTTGGTGGATTTAGCTATGTTCTCTCCTGTTTTAACAGTCATACCATTTATACTGTTTCAAGGTCAACCTTTCCATTTGTATACTGAAGCTCATTGCATCTAGTCTCTAAAGGCTCAACCTAGGACACTGAGACATCCAAAGATACATATGAAAATTAGTATTAGATTTTTTTGGTAAATAATAGGGAATCTTTTGCTTCATAAAGAACTATTTGGCTTTTTCAGTTATTTCTGAGATCCTTTTATTTTTGAACAGCTTCAGTGGCTGTGAAGCCTCTAAGATAAGCTGAATCCCTCTTCTCCTTTTCTGGGCTAATTATAACTTCAAGGAAGAAGTTATGACTTCTAACTTCAAAATCTCCCCTTTAGATTTTAATTTTGCTCTACTCTTTTGCGTATGATGTTAAGGAAGTAACGTTAGTGTTATAGTTGGTGTTTATGGCATATAAATGACAAAATTAAGAAAAAAGTTTGAAACTTAAAATTACTCACTCTGCTCTTAAAATAGAGGAGTAAGGAGGGAAGGTTAAATACATGGCTAAGGGACAGATCAGGTGACAAAGGACCAAACCTTAGTTTACCACAGTGTATAAGTAGATTGGTATCTCTGAGAAACAGCAGCAATTGCAAATTCACCCACTTTGGGAAAACTGGGGAAAACTGGGATAGCTAGTAGAGAGTTGTGAGATCGTGTTAAGTTCTGGAACCACACTGCCTATCCCTTCTCCAGGCCTGTATTGTCTGGGAGTGGTTAGCACACATCCAGTCTGAGAATATAAAGGCATGAAAGATCAGATTTGTTTTTAATAAAAGAAGAATTAAGTTAGGCAGTGATCATACATTCCCAGTGCTCTGGGTTTGACCTGACCATTATCTATGAAGAGATCAAATTAATGGAACAAAGTAAGATCTTCCAAGGTTAGTGAGAAATTCCCAAATAAATTCTGTTCCCTCATATGGGAATCAGTGTGGCAAAAGAACAGTCTTCTTGTTCATTCCAGACAAACTCTGGTATTTTCTATTTTGGGATCTCCTTTAAAACAGGAGGACCCTTCACCTGGATATAGAAACTTCATTTCCTCATGCTGTGGGAGTGGCTCAGGTTTCAACCAAAGTGTATCCTATAACCTGAGATCCATTCCTCTCTGCCAGCGTCTACCTCTCTGCTGTGGGATAAAAAAAATTCCTATATAAGGGAAGCCTTGAGAAATTAAGAAATACCAAGATGACATTTCTTCAAGGATGTTTCAAAACAACAACAGAAAAAAAGTCCCGAGATTTAAATGGCTACTTTATTTCCTGAATTCTGTTCTTCACTGCCTGGCATCTTCATTTAAGGAGGTGACAAAAATCTGATGCAGGTCACTGGCATTATATAAGCAAAAATAACTGGATTTTTTTCACTTGAAGTGAGCTATAGCACTCGCTCCCCCAAACTTCCTTTGTGGGAAGAGTCTGGAACCCCTTTATATAAACAATGATCAATTTCAGTGCTACCTTTTGTTCTTAGAGCTCCCCATTCTCAAGGACAGGCTAGGAAATTGTTAATTGCTCCTAGAAGAGCTGACCACTCAATCAGACTGTATCTAGAGAAAATATGAGGGCCAATCTCTTTATGGCTAAATTCACATTTATTTCAGGCTCAAATGTTATTTTGACCAGGGTTGTCACAAATGGCTATGCAGCCTATGGGCCACCCATCTTCAGGGGTGTCACTCACTGTCATCTGCTTATGATATCAGGTGGCCAAGGAAAAGCAAATAAAATGATTACTATTTTATACAGCCATTTAATTTCTACACTTTGGTAAGGAAACAAATTGACCTTACCTCTCAAAGTTTGAGAAATCAATTTACAAAACAAACTAACAGTCAAAATTACATTATGTGTATGCAATAGCTACCTGTGAGCTTCTAGTAGCTACAAGAAGGTACTAAGGGAGTGGGTACTGAAATCTAATCCAGTTTTTCTTTCCAGGGTACATATTAGGAGTTTAAAAAAGATACTGAAGCCTGGACCCTACTCCCTGAGCCAATTAGTCACTGGGGGTGGAGTCTTGGCCAACAGAATTTTATAAAGTTACTGAAGTGATTTCACTATGTAACTAGGGTTAAATAGCACAGGTGTAAGCTGTAGTAGAGGGTCTATGTAGTTGTGATAAACTTCTAGAATGTTAAAACATACTAGAAGAGAAAATAATAGGAAGGTTTAATACCTGTACTGACTTAAGTGAGCCATTATATGCTCCTGAATTGTTAATTTGAGGGTATTTTACAATTCTTTTTATTAGGAACCAGTTACTTAAAGAACTTGAATGTGTTAGAACAGGAGCATAACAGACCTCCAGTCTACTTGCTGAAACATAAATGCTTTCTATTAGCAAAACATGCATAAATACATATACTCTAGATGCAACACAGCAAAATGCTGATGTATAATAATCCTATTCAAGAATATATTGTGAACATACAAAACTGAATAAATGACCTTTGAAATGACCTACTCCAAATCCCTCAGTTCACAGAGGAAACTGAAGCTTAAAATGGCTGAATTTGCCAATGTCACAAAATTGCTTAACAACATAATCTGATTATTTCAGCCCAATGCACTTTCTATTCCACAGCACAACAGTGAAAAGTAAAAGTATTTTCGGCAGTTTCTCAATCCAGCCTGATTCTTCTGTGTTGAACAAAAGGACAAACCAGAGTAAATGTATCCCCAAATAAATGCATCCCCTATGTTTAGGATGATCCTAGAAGAGTCATATGCCAGGGTGCAGTCTCTGATGTTTGTTGAGAGCAGAACGGTATCTGAAGGCTTTTCCACAATCATTACATCCAAAAGGCTTCTCTGCTGAATGAATCCTCTGATGCTGAATGAGGTAAGTGTTCTGGCTGAAAGTCTTCCTGCATTCATTACAGTTGTAAGGTTTCTCTCCAGTATGAGTATTCTGATGTTCAGTCAGATGAGTGCTCCGGCTAAAGGTTTTGTCACATTCATTGCACTTATAGGGCTTCTCTCCAGTGTGAATTCGTTGATGCTGAGCCAGATGGGAGCTCTGGCTAAAGGCCTTTTCACACTTATTACAATGGTAGGGTTTTTCTTCTGTGTGTGTTTTTTGATGTTGAGCAAGAGATGAACAATGTCGAAAGGCTTTGCCACACTCAGCACACTCATAAGGCTTTGCTCCCGTGTGAATTCTCTTATGCTGTGTAAGGTGTATGTTCTGGTTGAAGGCTCGCCCACATTCATTACACTTGTAAGGTCTTTCTCCAGTATGTATTTTCCTATGCTGAATAAGGGATGAGCCGTAACTGAAGGTTTTCCCACATTCATGACACTGATAGGGTTTCTCACCAGTATGAATCCTTTCATGTTTAGCAAGAGATGAACTTCGAATAAAGGCCTTCCCACATTCCTTACATTCATAAGCTTTCTCTTGGGTATGAGTTTTCTGATGTTGATTAAGGTTTGAGAGATAACTGAAAGCCTTTCCACATTCACTGCATTCAAAAGGCTTTTCTCTGGTGTGAATTCTCCGATGTTGAGTAAGGGATGAGCAGTAACTGAAGGCCTTTCCACATTCATTGCATTTGTAAGGTTTTTCTCCAGTATGAATTTTGAGATGTTGAGCAAGGGATGACCAGTAACTAAAGGATTTCCCACACTCAGCACAATCATAAGGTTTCTCCCCAGTATGTGTTTTCTGATGCTGAGTGAGGTTTGAGTGCTGACTGAAGGCTTTACCACATTCATTGCATTCATATGGTTTTTCCCCAGTATGAATCATATGATGACGAATAAATGTTGAGGGTCCATTGAAAGCCTTCCCACATTCATTACATTTATAGGTTTTCTCTCCAGTATGGATTTTTTGATGTTGAGTAAGGTGTGTGCTCCTGGTAAATGTTTTATCACATTCGTCGCATTTAAAAGGTTTTTCTCCTGTATGGATTTTCTGATGTTCCATGAAGTGGCCTCTCTGGCTAAAGGCTTTTCCACACTCATTACAAGTATATGGTTTCTCACCAGTGTGTATTCTCTGATGCTGAACAAGGTGGGTTCTCTGACTAAAAGCTTTCCCACATTCATCACACTTATAGGGTTTTTCTCCAGTGTGAATTCTTTGATGTTGAGTAAGAGATGGACCCTCAATGAAGCCTTTTCCACACTGATCACATTTATATGGTTTATCTCCAGTATGAATTCTTTGATGGTTTATAAGGTTTTCACTCCGGCTGAAGGCTTTTTCACATTCATTACATTTGTAGGGTTTTTCTCCAGTATGCGTTCTCTGATGGCGAATAAGAGCTGAACAATAAGTAAAAGCTTTTCCACATTCATTGCACTTACAAGACTTCTCTTTTTTAACTGGGTTTAAATTCTGTTTGACATTTGTTTTAGTAGAGGTCTGTTTTGGAGATATTTCTTTGTGTGTTAAAAGGTCTAAATTCACACTGATGCTTTTTTCAAAGTCATTATTTACATGTGCTCGCTCCAAAGTTGGTATGGTCTTTTCAGTTATTTTTATTTCCCTTGGCAGTGTCTGTTTGTTTGCCTGCTGCCTCTCTGGACTGCCTTTGGATTCAGAAGTTTCTAAGAAGTTGGTGCTCCAAGGATCATCCCTTTTGTGCTTTTCTGCTACTGCCCCTGGAGATGGCTCTTCTCCAGAAATGTCCAGCTCTGAGGCTGTTATGCTATTTTCTGGTCTTGTCACCCAGTCTGAAAGAAAAAGAAAATGTCAGCATACTCTGAATTGAGGGAAAAAAGACAAATACAACAGCAAAAGTGTTACTGTGGAGATGACCTAATGAAACTAAAAAATAAAGCCCTCAGGGAATTCTGAGAACTTTCAAATACAGCCCTATTTTGGGGGGAGACATTTGGAAAGAGGTAAGGAGAATGATAAATAAAATATGAGAGCAGCAAGAGACTGCCTAATTTAATTTCACAGATAATCTCTACCATGAAGGGAACTTCATTTAAGGTGACAGTAAATTTAGAAAGTGACCACAGACATAGCTAAGTAGACAAGATGGACTGGTTCTAAAAAGGGCAGTCTGAACAGGGATTCCTTGCCAGTGAACAACAAAACAAAAATCTAAAAACCATGATTTCAAGATAAGACAAACAGAAGATATGACTTGGGCTCCATGGTTTATAGCCTAGAAAACTGAAGGAGTAGCTGCATCACTGCTAGAAATGAGAAAGTTGTAAATAGTAAAGAAAATAATTTAGGTGGAGGAAGATGACAAGGTCAACCCTAGGCATTTTGAGAATTAGGAAGAGAAAAGGAGGACTAGACGATAATGGTGTTTGAGGGGATGGAAGATGCCAAAAGTAGCAGAATAACTAAAATGTTCAAATATAGGATAGAAACTATCAGCTCAAAAGAGGAAGGAAAAGAACAGCTAAAGATGTAAGAATGTATGTGAAAAAAGAACAGCAATAAGGAAAGATTCTTGAGTGTGTTTAGTATAATGGATGAATAAAATATACTAATGAAAGAAAGCAGTTTTCAGCAAACAAGCAAAAGAATTTAAGAAACCAGAAAAGTACATAATCAGGAAGTAGAGTTACACTATTATGCTGTCTACTGTGGGATAGTTTATCTTGTGCCAAGACAAGACGACAGGGTATTCAGTGTTGGCAGATTTAGTAAAGAAAAAAAGGCTGTATTTAAAACAGCATTTCTTTGGTTCCACTGGTAACAGGAAGGTACAGCAGACCCCCAGCAAACCCTGAATCACCTGTGCTACCAGCGCAGCTGTGATCATCACCATTATCACTGCAAGCATGAGGAGCAGGGCAGGGAGCCAGAGCTGCCTACCATCCCCTCCATACCTGGAACCATGGGTAATGGTGTAGCACCTATCAGCATGTAGAAGGGCAGGCAGCCTCATAACAGCAATATTTCTCTAGCAGGGACAAGAAGATTAATGCAAAACAAGTTGGGGGGGGGGGACAACCAATCAATATAAGAAATGGATATGTTTCCCACAACAAAACTGACACTAAGAAGGATATACTTGTATAGTGAGTGAAAGGCACTCAGTCGTGTCTGACTCTTTGCGACCCGATGGACTAAACAGTCCATGGAATTCTCCAGGCCAGAATACTGAAGTGGGTAGCCTTTCCCTTCTCCGGGGGATCCTCCCAACCTAGGGATCAAACCCAGGTCTCCCACATTCCAGGCGGATTCTTTACGAGCTGAACCACAAGGGAACTACTACTTGTACAGTGAAAGTGAAAGTGAAGTCGCTCAGTCATGTCCGACTCTTTGTGACCCCATGGACGGTAACCTACCAGGCTCTGCGGTCCACGGGATTTTCCAGGCAAGAGTACTGGAGTGGGCTGCCATTTCCTTCTCCAGGGGATCTTCCCAACCCAGGGATCAAACCCGGGTCTCCTGTATTGCAGACAGATGCTTTACCATCTGAGCCATTAGGGAAGCCCTTGTTGTTGTTATCTACTTGTACAGTAGATAACCATAAAAATTATCTCCTGGAAGTACTTCACAAGGAAGGATATGGAGACCATGGAGTCATATGCTGTTAAAGGCAAAAAGAGTGTAGAAGTGACTGATCTTGAGCCAGGTTGGAGTTCCAGATGAAAGCAATAAACATGCAACAGACTGACCAATATTATCCACATTGTCATACTGTCCATGCACTAACCAAGAGAGTAACCAGAGTATCAGGAGTGGATTTATGAATGAAAGATTGGAGAAAATTCCAGAAGGCCAGACTGAACAGTACCACTCCTACTGCAGGAAGCAATTTTCACTTTACTATACAGTATGCAAAATCAACAGGCAATGACCACAGTATATTCCGACATCCTGTGCCTGGAGAGATAATAGAGGGTGCTGACATTCAGGCTGCAAAAGAACAAGGTAGACTAGCAAGACAAAATATGTGTGTGTGTGTGTGTGTGTGTGTGTGTGTGTATAGATAGATAGATAGATAGGTAAATAAATATCTATATATATATATAGATATATATCTCTCACAATCTGGCAGGGGCCAAGTCACCAAGACAGCCTAGAGAAGATGGTAATAAAGAGGACAGGAAAATGATGCAGACAAGGGCTTGGGCCAGTGGCCACCTCATTGTTAACTTTCCAAAAGTTAACAAACTGTAAACATAAGCTAATAAAGCTCTTATTTTTAAAAAATTAGTTTTTCAAGTTGTGTTCCATGAAACCATCTTTTAAAAGAAAGATTTTAAAAGTGCAGTATAAAAAAAACAACAAACCAGAATCATGGTTAGGAGGATGGGGGAGAGAAATGTTATATTCTATGCAACTCTTAGAAATTCATAATTCTCGACTATGTAAAAAAAAAAAAAAATCTCTAAGTGGTTCTCCAATAAGAAACCTGCTAAAGGACTTCCCTGGTGGCACAATGGATAAGAATCCACCTGCTAATATAGGGGACATGGGTTGGCTCCCTGGTCTGGGAAGATCCCACATGCTATGAACCAAGTAAGCCCATGTGACACAACTACTGAGCCCATGCTCCAGAGTCCACAAGCCAATACCACAATGGTGGTCTGCAACAAAGACCCTGCACAGCCAAAAAAAAAGAGAATGAAACCTGCTAAAATTTAGCTAATTCAGCACTTCCCAAATTTGAACACTGCATGCTTTTTTTCTCTCCATAGAAAACGACCCCCATGCCTACCTCATTAATTCTGAAGATATATTCCTTACCTAAAGTGTCTTAGTTTCTATATTTTTTCAGGGTCAGATTTTTGAAGAGGTCTCTCTGTGCAATTTAAGAATCAAGGTTTAGAAGAAAGTTATTCATAATGTCAAGGACAAGACAATACTGTGTAGGATAAGAAGCTACACAATGAGATTAAGGCAGGACTAGGTATGAAAAAAAATGATGTCTACAGGTATGGAACTCACTTTTGCAGAGTTTGGTTGGGAAAGCAAAAAGGCAGACCGGATGGTGGCCAGATAGATTAACAGTGTTGAGTAAAAGTATCTGGAATTTAGGTACCTATTTCTGTTTGAAGGTTATGGGAATGGAGCCTAGAGATCCAAAAAGAAAACTTTAAGGACTGAAAAGTACTAATAATTATAAGACTTGGGTCCCAAAGGAGGTTGGGAAAGGATAGAATCCAGATTCCATGTCAAGAAGTTGCTTTTAGAAAAGAGCAGGAAGGACACATCCTTTGAAAGGAGCATAAAAATGTATATGTATTCACACGTTGAGACATTTGGTGTTTTGACAACACATAAGAGAGTACAAATGCCTTCCCAAAAGACACTTTAAGGAGAAGCAAGTACATTTACATTTCAGATGTAAAATCCTCTCATCAGGCTGGTGGTCAGAGTTAATAACATTCATCTGCCGGGTACCCACTACTTACCTACAGGGGTCCCTACTGGGATGCTGGGCTCCACAATCCACGGCTCTGTCCCTTGCTCTAACTGGGAAATCACATCAGGTTTGGAAACTTGGAGTCCTATTCATTGGAATAAAAAAAGTTACCTTTCTGCAGTGAGAGAAAAGTGCCTTCTCAGAGTTCATTCTCATTGCTTTGTCTTTAGAGGAAAGGAGAGGTGGACAAATCAGATGGAAGTAAGACATATACAAAGCTTTGATGTTATACGTCCCCAAATGTGGTATAACTTGGGAACTGATCTGGCTTTAGAAAAATTATTAGTTTGTCCTTCTACTTACTAGAGAGTGAAAGTGAAAGCCACTCAGTCGTGTCCGACTCTTTGTGACCCCATGGACTATACAGTCAATGGAATTCTCCAGGCCAGAATACTGGAGTGGGTAGCCTTTCCCTTCTCCAGGGGATCTTCCTAACCCAGGTATCACACCCAGGGCTCCCGCATTGTAGGCAGATTCTTTACCAACTGAACTATGAAGGAAGGCTACTAGAGAGCAGAAACCTTTTCAAAACCTTTCGAAGAAGTTTTTGGTTCCTTAACTGAAAGGAAAAAACTCACCTAAATACATGAGTTCCCTCCTCCTCCACACCTCCAGATATTAACTCAGAAAAGTCATCCTTACCTATAGAGACCAGATGTGTATAATTCTCCAATGTCACATCCCTGAATAAACCTCTCTGTACGGGATCCAGCTGTTTCCATTCTTCCTGGGTAAAGTCCACTATCACATCCTTGAAGGTCACTGATTCCTGGAAGACCAGACATATTTCTGCTTAGCCATAAAGCATTTACCTCGGAAAGGGGCAAATTTAGCTATACTGATAGAAGTAAGGGAAGTTCTGGGCTATCTGAAAAATGATTTTGATAATTCCTCCGCAAAATGAATATAAAAACAGAACCTGACTCGTGGGATTACTGTAAGAATTAAATAAGAAATGTTTGCTATCAAATGCTTAATTTAGGGTCTAGCAAGTGCTCAGTCAATGTTGACTGCTGTTGTATTGACTTTCATAATTATCATCATTATCATCTCTGTGTTTCAAGATATCTGAAGTATCAAGAGTAAACCTACTAACATCAATAATATGTTTTACTACTATAAGTGCAAGAACAGCCAAAAATGTGTTTGAAAGAATCTGGGGAGGCGACTTACCCTACCACATTTCAAAATATACTAAATAACATAGTAAAGTATACTGAAAGGTAAAACATACTGGTCTAGTATGGAATAAAACTCAATGAAAAACAGACAACCCAAAAATACAGCTTTGTTTATAAGAACTAAATGGGATTAAGCAACTTTCCAATTAGCTTTGAGAAGGTGGATTAGTCACTAAATGGTGTCATAACAAATAACTGTCTATTTGAGAAAAAAATAAAGTGAGTTCCCTACTTCATGGCATCACAAAAATATCTTCTGGATTGGACATTAAATTTTAAAGAAAAAGCAAAAATAAGATAATAGAATAAAAGACATAAAAATACTTTCATAAGCTTGATATATGGAAGGCAAAAATTATGAGAGACTGCCAGATAAAACTACATAAAATGTAAAGCTTCTGTAAAAAACCATAAACAAAATGCAACACTCTGAGGTCCTGCAAATAGCAAAATGGATGAAAGATTAACAACCTACAACAATAACAAAAAAAGGCCAACAACCCACACAGGCAATTCATCTATGGCATTAAAACCATGAAAATATGCTCCATTCCAAGAAAAACATAATAAAACAATGAGATATCAGATTAGGGAACACGGCTGAAAGTGCTCATGTATATTATGGTGGGAACAGAACACTAATGCAATCTATACAGGGGCAGTCTGCCAGGATCTATCAAAACTTTAAATGCATATATCATTCAATCCAAGTTTGTAGCTTGTAGGAATTTATTCTCTAGAAACACCCTGGGATGCAAAAACATATGTAAAAATATCCTTGCAACATTGTTTGTGAGGAAAAAAAGTAAACTTAAATGTCCATTAATAGGACAGAGGTTAAAGAACACGTGGTACATCCATACCAAAACAGTTCATGTAGACATTTTAAAAATAAAGTGTATCAAAAAATAAAGTGTCTCTATATGCACTGATTAGGAAATGTATGTCATACTAAAAATGGCATACATGGTATTATACCATTTTTATTTTTATGAATAGGAAAGTTTGTATGTTAATGTACAGAAAAAAAGCTAAAAGAATATACTACCAAATATTATCAATGCAACTCTAGTGGGACTCAGAGGCAATGCAGGGGAACTTCCTGAGCAAATGAGTTAATTTTGTTTTAAAACAGATAAATTATTGGGACTTATAACCATGACAGAGCAAGTGGACTAGCTTTCCCAGTGTTAACAACTATAAAACTCCACAATATAACTGAAACAAGAGTTTTAGTACTTTGAACAGCAGACAGAATAGAACTGTGATCTTGAGAAAAGGGAGAAAATCACACGAGCTCCTCAGATCCTTTAGTTTCCTGCCTGGAGGCATCTCCAGACTTCAGAGCAGGAAGCAGAACCTGAGCAAGGCACAGTGGTCTTCCTGAACTAAAGAGACACAGGTGGCAGCTCAGGATTACAAAGGCAAGGGATTTGCATGATAGATACTAGAGACAAGGGAGATGCACAGAGGAGGAGCTCCAAAAATCTGGTGTAAATACAATCTTCACAGGCAATAACAAGCTACCAATATGACACAACTGAACCCAGAGTTAAGATGATATGAGCAATCAGCTCCCACAAACAGTCCCAGTGTACCTTAGGAGCAGGACAAGTTTAGCCTGTGAGGAAAGCGTTAAAGCAGCAAGTCTGGTTTGCTCAATCTTTGCTAATTTCCAGGGACACTTGGATCCATGTTTCTGAAACTTAAACAAGCTCTGAAAATGAATGTTTATATATATAGTCAACGACTGACGAAGTTATTGTGTGCCTGGAATACTGGGGCAGGATGTACCAGACTGTCAGCATTGTTTAAAGTATACGTGAAGATTTATGATGCACATGTGGTATCCAGTTTGAGGCCTGCACCACGACTAGTTAACAGCCACAAGGGAGCACACACTGATGTGATCAGCTCCCTTTTAAGAACTCTGGACTGAGAGACTCAAGCAGACTTCCTTGATGAGAGACATTTCTCATGTCTCGGTGGACAACAGCAAGAGAGAAAGTACAGCCAGATTTCTTTGGAGCCTTATAAGTATCTTTTTCATTCTGATCCTACTGTGTATCCTTTGTGGTCATGATCTCTATTCCTGAGTTATGCTGCTGGGGTGGGTGAATCATCCTAGCAAATCACTGAAGTAAATGGTGGTCATAGGGACCCTGAAAACACAGCCCAATAGTAAGACTGCACTAGATCAGCCCTAGCAAAGCTTACAATGCAAAACCAAACCTTAAAAAGATCAAGCTGTGGCCCTGATGGGATTAACAGGATTGGATTTACCCTCCTGCATTAAATAACCAAAAAATTCCAGACAAAATGTATGACACAAGTTTCCAAGGCACTGAATCTCAGATAACAAAGAACAGTGATCTCCATGAATCAGGAAACAAATGAAGTGAGCCCTACAACTGCTCCAGCTTACTGCTTTGAGAGCTTCCAGGCAGGGGTGCAGGGAAGGGGAATTCAAGAGCCACCCTGCAGATTCTCTGAACTGAAAAGATAATGCTGAGTTTGAGGAAGTCAAGGTGACTAGAGTTCACAGGACAGAGTACTATATGGAAGGGAGTTACACAAGAAAGACGCAATGAGAACTGCACAAACTCTCCTAAACCCTCTAGACTACATAGATTTTTGTTGCTTCTCCATTTTCCATGGTACTCATTTCACCTTTTTAATATTTATGTTTTTGTATCAGTCATTTGGTCTATTCAGGTAAAATATCAAGTTTTGCTCTCTCAACGCTGGCACATGGCAAGATGTAAGCAAGAAGTAAGTGATGAATATATTAGTCAAGCTGGAGAGGCAGAGTTAGGAAGAAAGTGGTTGGCAAATGGGAGCTCAGAATGAATTGCCAACATTGGTTCTTAGATAAACACACATCACACCAAAAGAATACACAATTCCTCTCTAAGGACTGAAATGTAAAGGAAATCTCAACTTACCTGAAAACTAGCTGATGGGAGTAAAGTATGTCCCCCTTGGAAAAGGGCAGACTCTGGAGCAGACAGATCTAGTGGAGGGAAAAGAAACTACAATGAATCCTGTCCAAGTTAGCTGTAAAATCCACTCTTTTTTTCTACATGAAAACAGCAGGAACTATACCATTTCCTTCTAAAAACAAAAAACAAAAACCAAAAAACACAAGGTAACTGCTGACTGAGACCCTGGTACTTTCATCAGTAGACTTAGGAAGTAAAGAATTACTTAAGATTCAATTTTGCCCCTACATACTCACAGTCACTTTCATCATACAACTTAATCCATATTCTTCATTAAGTGAGGCAAAATATTTCTGCTGCCTTCTGACAATGTACATGTATAAAGGGAATTTCCCTTTAACATCCTTTTAACATGTATCCACTGTGGCAGTCTGGATGGGAGTTTGGTGAAGAATGGATACAATCCCTTTATAGATGTACATATTCTCTGCTACATATAAAATTAACAATCAGATTACTTTCCAAAAGTCTTCCCCTTACCCTTTGAAACTTTGCTATTAATACAAATTAAATATCACAATGACATATATATACTTAGCTACATTACCTACCCACCAGAGTGTCTAAAATTCAATAGACATGGTCAGTACTAACTACTGGCAAGAATACAGAGATTAGAACTTCTGTACATTGCTGTGGGGGTAAATATTTACCAATCATAAGAAAAACTGTTTGGCAGTATATATGAAAGATATACATATACCTGTCCTATGATTCCACAATTCCACTCCTATGCATATACCCAGAGAAATGAGGGGTTATGTCCACCAAAAGACTTGTATAAGATTGTACATAGAAGGTTTATTTATAATATGCCCAAATCAGAAAGAATCCAAACGGCTTTCAGCAGAATGGATAAACTGTGGTATATTCATACAACAGAATAGTATTCCAAAATATAAAAGGATGCTTTACCTAACAACATGGATATACCTCATAAACAATATTGAGCAAAATAAGACAAACACAAAAGAATACATACTGCTGCTACTGCTAAGTCGCGTCCGACTCTGTGCGACCCCATAGACAGCAGCCCACCAGGCTCCCCCGTCCCTGGGATTCTCCAGGCAAGAACACTGGAGTGGGTTGCCATTTCCTTCTCCAATGCATGAAAGTGAAAAGTGAAAGTGAAGTCTCTCAGCCCTGTCCGACTCTTAGCAACCCCATGGACTGCAGCCCACCAGGCTCCTCTGTCCATGGGATTTTCCAGGCAAGAGTACTGGAATGGGATGCCATTGCCTTCTCTGATAAAAGGATGCTTTACCTAACAACATGGATATATCTCATAAACAATATTGAGCAAAATAAGACAAAAGAATACATACTATATGAGTACATTTGCAGGCATACCTCATTTTATTGTGCTTCACTTTATTTGCACTTTTTAGACACTGGGTTTTTTAAATTTTTCTTTTTACAAATTGAAGGCCTGTGGCAATCCCATATTGAGCTAGTCTATTGGCACCATTTTTTCCAACACATTTGCTCACTTAATGTCTGTGTGTCACATTTTAGTAATTTTCAACAATATTTCAAATTTTTTGTTATTACTGTATTTTTTATGGTGATCTGTGACCAGTAATTTTTCATGCTACTACTATAACTTCCTAAAGGTTCAGATGATGTTTAGCATTTTTTAGCAATTACCTATTTTTTTTAGATTAGGTATATACATTTTTTAACACATAGTGCTTTTTGTACACTTAGACAAAAATACAGTACAAATATAACTTTTTTATATGCGCTAGGAAACCAAGAAACTCATGGGATTCAGTTTATTTCAATACATGATTTATCACAGTGGCTAGAACTAAACCCATAATATCTCTGAAGTGTGCCTGTATATTAAATTAAAAAACTTAGAACAGTGGTTACCTCTGGAGGGCTACTGACTGACAGGCACACAAGAGAGACTGCTGGGGCAATAGAAATATTCCATATCTTAGTGTGGGTGGTAGTTACACTGTATATAATATATAAAAATTAATCAAGTGGTATGCTCAAGATTCATGCACTTAATGTAGTAACTTAAACATCAATAAACAAAATGAAAACAAACTTTGCTCTTAGGAGGTCTATTCAGAGTAATGGCTGACATGAAAGTCCAATTCTCAAGAAGGAGAGGAAGCAATAAAAGCAACTGTTATTCCAGACTTCATTTTGACCAGTAACGGAAAAGACATTTTGTAAAAGAAATCTTGAGGAAAAAAAAAATGAAGATTTTTTCATTGAAGTTTTTAACAGTAAGAGGAAATGCTGTACACAGACAGATATGTAACCACCCCCCCCCCAAAAAGTGAGATAACATCAAACTAATTAGCAAAAGAGACAATTTATTAAATAAAAGGGCAACCTATGGAATGGTAGAAAATTTGCAAATCATGTATCTAATAAGTGGCCAGTATCCAGAATATGTAAGGAACTCATACAAATCAACAGCCAAAAAAACCCAAATGATCCAATTTAAAAATGGGCAGAGAACCTTAATAGTTATTTTTCCAAAGAAGACATACAAATGGCCAATGTATATGAAAAGGTCCTTGATATCACTAAACATCAGGGAAATGCAAATCAAAACCACAATGAGATATCACCTCAGAGATGTTAGAATGAATATTATCACAAACACAAGAGATACATGTTGGTGAGCAAGTGGAGAAAAAGGATCCTTTGTCCACTGTTGGTGGGAATGTACATTGGCATGGCTGCTATGGAAATATAAATATATACCATATTTTCTTTATCCATTTATTCCACTGATGGGCACTAAGGTTGCTTTCATGTCTTGACTAGTATAAATAATGCTGCAATGAATATGGGTTGCAGATATCTCTTTAAGATAGTGATTTCATTTCCTCTGGATACATAGCCAGAAATGGGATTGCTGGATTACATGGTAGTTCTATTTTTAATTTCTTAAGGAATCTCTGCCCGCCCTGGGGAGGCCAGGCCTGTGTGGAAACTATAAATTGGACACCGCTTACCCCAGGAGCCTGCAAAGGGGCCGTCCACCCTCCTGTCCAGAGGTCTTCATGCCTCCAGTGAGGCTTCTTGGGTCCACCAAGGGATTGGTTCAAATTCCAGCCCTACCACCAACAGCTACCCCACGTCCGAGGCCAGGAGCGGCAGCTGACAGTGCCAGGCTGCGACGGCACAGGAGCGGCCTAAAGGAGCTACCCCACGCCCGAGGCCAGGGGCAGCAGCCAGGAGGAGCTACCCCAAGCCAGAGGTCAGGGGAGGCAGCCGAGAGGAGCAATCCCACGTCCAACGAGCAGTGGCTGTGGGGGTGCAGGAGGGCCGAGAGGAGCTACTCCACGTTCAAGGTCAGAAGGGGCGGTGGTGAGGAGATACCCCTCGTCCAAGGTAAGAGAAACCCAGGTAAGACAGTAGGTGTGGCAAGAGGGCATCAGAGGGCAGACACACTGAAACCATAATCACAGAAAACTAGTCAATCTAATCACATGGGCCACAGCCTTGTCTAACTCAATGAAACTAAGCCATGCCCTGTGGGGCCACCCAAGACGGGCGGGTCATGGTGGAGATGTCTGACAGAATGTGGTCCACTGGAGAAGGGAATGGCAAACCACTTCAGTATTCTTGCCTTGAGAACCCCATGAACAGTATGAAAAGGCAAAATGATAGGATACTGAAAGAGGAACTCCCCAGGTGGGTAGGTGCCCAATATGCTGCAGGAGATCAGTGGAGAAATAACTCCAGAAAGAATGAAGGGATGGAGCCAAAGCAAAAACAATACCCAGTTGTGGATGTGACTGGTGACTGGAAGCAAGGTCCGATGCTGTAAAGAGCAATATTGCATAGGAACTTGGAATGTTAGATCCATGAATCAAGGCAAATTGGAAGTGGTCAAACAGGAGATGGCAAGTGTGAACGTCGACATTCTAGGAATCAGCGAACTAAAATAGACTGGAATGGGTGAATTTAACTCAGATGACCATTAATATCTACTACTGTGGGCAGGAATCCCTTAGAAGAAATGGAGTAGCCATCATGGTCAACAAAAGAGTCCGAAATGCAGTACTTGGATGCAATCTCAAAAACAACAGAATGATCTCTGTTCATTTCCAAGGCAAACCATTCAATATCACAGTAATCCAAGTCTATGCCCCAACCAGTAATGCTGAAGAAGCTGAAGTTGAACGGTTCTATGAAGACCTACAAGACCTTTTAGAACTAACACCCAAAAAAGATGTCCTTTTCATTATAGGGGACTGGAATGCAAAGTAGGAAGTCAAGAAACACTTGGAGTAACAGGCAAATTTGGCCTTAGAATACGGAATGAAGCACGGCAAAGACTGATAAGAGTTTTGCCAAGAAAATGCACTGGTCAGAACAAACACCCTCTTCCAACGACACAAGAGAAGACTCTATACATGGACATCACCAGATGGTCAACACCGAAATCAGATTGATTATATTCTTTGCAGCCAAAGATGGAGAAGCTCTATACAGTCAGCAATAACAAGACCAGGAGCTGACTGTAGCTCAGATCATGAACTCCTTATTGCCAAATTCAGACTTAAATTGAAGAAAGTAGGGAAAACCACTAGACCATTCAGGTATGACCTAAATCAAATCCCTTATGATTATACAGTGGAAGTGAGAAATAGATTTAAGGGCCTAGAACTGATAGATAGAGTGCCTGATGAACTATGGACGGAGGGAGGTTCGTGACATTGTACAGAAGACAGGGATCAAGACCATCCCCATGGAAAAGAAATGCAAAAAGGCAAAATGGCTGTCTGGGGAGGCCATACAAATAGCTGTGAAAAGAAGAGAAGTGAAAAGCAAAGGAGAAAAGGAAAGATGTAAGTATCTGAATGCAGAGTTCCAAAGAATAGTCAGGAGAGATAAGAAAGCCTTCCTCAGCGATCAATGCAAAGAAATAAAGGAAAACAAGAGAATGGGAAAGACTAGAGATCTCTTCAAGAAAATTAGAGATATCAAGGGAACATTTCATGCAAAGATGAGCTCGATAAAGGACAGAAGTAGTATGGACCTAACAGAAGCAGAAGATATTAAGAAGAGGTGGCAAGAATACCCAAAAGAACTGTACAAAAAAGATCTTCACGACCCAGATAATCACGATGGTGTGATCACTCACCTAGAGCCAGACATGCTGGAATGTGAAGTCAAGTGGGCCTTAGAAAGCATCACTACGAACAAAGCTAGTGCAGGTGATGGAATTCTAGTTGAGCTATTTCAAATCCTGAAAGGTGATGCTGTGAAAGTGCAGCACTCAATATGCCAGCAAATTTGGAAAACTCAGCAGTGGCCACAGGACTGGAAAAGGTCAGTTTTCATTCCAATACCAAAGAAAGGCAATGCCAAAGATTGCTCAAACTACTGCACAATTGCACTCATCTCACATGCTAGTAAAGGAATGCTCAAAATTCTCCAAGCCAGGCTTCAGCAATATGTGAACCGTGAACTTCCTGATGTTCAAGCTGGTTTTAGAAAAGGCAGAGGAACCAGAGACCAAATTGCCAACATCCGCGGGATCATCGAAAAAGCGAGAGTTCCAGAAAAACATCTATTTCTGCTTTATTGACTATGCCAAAGCCTTTAACTGTGTGGATCACAATAAACTGTGGAAAATTCTGAAAGAGATGGGAATACCAGACCACCTGACCTGCCTCTTGAGAAACCTGTATGCAGGTCAGGAAGCAACAGTTAGAACTGGACATGGAACAACAGACTGGTTCCAAATAGGAAAAGGAGTTTGTCAAGGCTGGGTATTGTCACCCTGCTTATTTAACTTCTATGCAGAGTTCATCATGAGAAACGCTGGACTGGAAGAAACACAAGCTGGAATCAAGATTGCCGGGAGAAATATCAATAACCTCAGATATGCAGATGACACCACCCTTATGGCAGAAAGTGAAGAGGAACTAAAAGGCCTCTTGATTAAAGTGAAAGTGGAGAGTGAAAAAGTTGGCTTAAAGCCCAACATTCAGAAAACTAAGATTATGGCATCTGGTCCCATCACTTCATGGGAAATAGATGGGGAAACAGTGGAAACAGTGTCAGACTTTATTTTTGGGGGCTCCAAAATCACTGCAGATGGTGACTGCAGCCATGAAATTAAAAGACACTTACTCCTTGGAAGAAAAGTTATGACCAACCTAGATAGCATATTGAAAAGCCGAGACATTACTTTGCCAACAAAGGTCTGTCTAGTCAAGGCTATGGTTTTTCCAGTAGTCATGTATGGATGTGAGAGTTGGACTGTGAAGAAAGCTGAGTGCCAAAGAATTGATGCTTTTGAACTGTGGTGTTGGAGAAGACTCTTGAGAGTCCCTTGGACTGCAAGGAGATAAAACCAGTCCATTCTAAAGGAGATCAGTCCTAGGTGTTCTTTGGAAGGAATGATGCTAAAGCTGAAACTCCAATACTTTGGCCACCTCATGTGACGAGTTGACTCATTGGAAAAGATTCTGATGCAGGGAGGGATTGAGGGCAGGAGGAGAAGGGGATGACAGAGGATGAGATGGCTGGATGGCATCACTGACTCGATGGACATGAGTTTGAATGAACTCCGGGAGTTGGTGATGGACAGGGAGGCCTGGCATGCTGTGATTCATGGGGTCACAAAGAGTCGGATACAACTGAGCGACTGAAATGAACTGAACTGAAGGAATCGCTGTATGGTTTTTTACAGTGGGTATACTAATATACATTCCCACTAACAGTGAGAATATACACATATATAATGCAATACTACTTAGCCATAAAATGGAAGGAAATTCTGTCATTTGGGACAACATGGATGGAAGGCACTATGCTAAGTGAAATAAGAAAGAGGAAGACAAATATTGCATGATCGTATAAGTAGAATCTAAAAAGGCAGAACACAGAAAGAAATAGTAGAATGACGGTTTCCAGGAGCTAGAGAGTGGGGGATATAGGGAGATTTTGAATAAAGGGTATAACTGTTCAGTTACAAATAAGCTCTGATGATCTAATGTACAGCATGGTAATTATAGTTAACAATACTGTATTATATAAGTTGCTAACAGAATAAATCTTAAATATCCTCATCTCACACACATACACACACACACACACACACACACAGAGAAAGGCAAATATATGTGGTGATAGATGTGGTTAACTAACCTTATTGTGGTAATCATTTTGCAATACATAGGTGGATCAAGTCATCCCATTGGATAACTTAAACTTACACAAAGTCAGGATCAATTATAAAGCTGGAAATAAAGCTGGAAAAAAAATTTCTCAGCAATGCTTTGCAGCTTTCAGTGTACACATCTTGCATGTTTTTGTTGGTTTCTATTCTTCTTTCATATTTTGGAGGCTATGGAATTTGTATTTTTATTACAATTTCCAATTGTTCATTGGCAATAGAATGAAGGGCAATGGATTTTTTCATTAAACTTTTTGAGATAACTGTAGATACACACACAGTTGTAAGAAATAAAACAGAGATTCTTCGTACCTTTAGGAAAAAAGAGCTGAGGACAAATATAAGGTATAGCTCAAGCCTAAGTAAGTAATACAAATAATGTTAAGATTTTTAGTGATATTAAACAGATCCAAGACAAAGGACTGTATGATAGCAGTTGAAGTGAAGTGAAGTCACTCAGTCATGTCCAACTCTTTGTGACCCCATGGACTGTAGCCTACCAGGCTCCTCAGTCCGTGGAATTTTCCAAGCAAGAGTACTGGAGTGAGTTGCCATTTCCTTCTCCCTAGAATCTTCCCAACCCAGGGATTGATTGAACCTGGGTATCCTGCCTTGCAGGCAGCCGCTTTACCATCTGAGCCACCAGGGAAGCAGTTAGGTTAAACCAAATGACTGCATAGCCATACCTAAAGAATGTAAAGACAATGACAACATAGAAAGAAGTCTAGAGTCACATATCACAGGGCTCTGTCCTTACCCATAAAGGTGGAAAAAACAGTTAAAGTACTGAGAAACCAACTTAATATTAATTACTGATTACTCTGACAAGCTAAAATACTTGGCCAAAAAAATTGAACAATCAAAATAAATAAATATGAAGTCCTGACATTGAGAATAAAAAGCAATTCTTTTATACAAGGATGACGTAAATCTAGTCAACAGCAGTTCATGTAAAAAAAAAAGATCTAGGACTAATAGCATAATAGCACTGATTTTTAAAAAGCAAATACAATCACACTGAACAGCAGAAATAGCCAAATCAAAAGAAATAGTACATCGCACTTTAAGATGTTTTTCAAAGTACATCTAAATGACTATGTGTAGTCTTAAGCAGTGCATTTTAAGAAGCATGCTGTCATGCGGTAGAGTTTTTAGAGAAGAGGTCTAGACAGAACTGAAGCAACCTAGCACGCACACTAGATATATCACATGGAGACCCATCAAAGGAACTGAGGCTATTTTACTTAGAAAAGAGAGAGAATTTGTGAGTAGGAGTTGGAAACAGCTGAATTCACATATCTGAAGGGCAGCAGTGTTAAACAGAGAGCAGTCTCTTGCTTTGGAAGACTAAGAACTAAGATCAACACAGAAGTTACAAGGAAAGGCACTTCTACCTAATAGAAGGAACTAAAAAAAGAAAAAGCCAACAAGGGAATAGTCTGCACTCAAAATAGAGTTTAACACCTCCAAAGATTTAACAGATATTAAGGCATAGACTTAACAGATGGCTAAGTATTTCAGAACTGATTCTTGCACTTTCGAAGGGATGACTACGAAGATTTTTTTCTCATTGTAAGATTGTCATTCTAATTTTTAATAAATCCAAGTCATGTGAGGATCACAGACATTCTGAATCATTACTCCTTTTCATTCCTCAATCCCAAAGCCAGGCAGAATTAACTTTTCCTCCAAGTCTCTCCCTATGATGTAATTGTTTCTTTTCTCCATTCTCATATATATAAGGCTCCTTTCTTTCACCTCTTCCAGCTCTGTCAAGTATTTAATCCTCAGGTCAGGACGTTTCTTTTGCCATCATTATCCCACTCTCCCCCCCGCCAAGTCATCCCTACTACCTTCCATCTCAGGCGCACATCTCGTTCGTCTTGGAATCTGGACACCAGGGTTTCCCAAGCAGCGTATCTGGGTCCTCTTTCTGGAGCCCAGATGTCCAGCAGGAGTCTGAACCCTTATACACGCTGAAGTTGGTTGCCCTAAAAGACACAAGATGGGGGTCAGCGGCAACCGTTACAAAATCACACCTTAAAAGAGTTTTGCACAGTGGTCAAGAGATCCTTGAAAAAGAGAAATGCCCAGAGAGAGCATTAAAGAGGCAAGTGGCACTCCCGCCGCCGAACAAAAACAGAATGGAGATCGAGTACGCAGGTTTGGCCGCAGATTAAAAAAAAAAAAAAAAAAAAAATACCCTGGCGCCTACCCTAGAATCCGGCTAGAGGCGCCCATTTACTCGAACGGTTACCTTAGTGCACACTTGCAGTCTCACACCCCCGCGGGCTCAAAAAGACACACCTGTTGCGGAGCAGAAAAGCTGGAAGGTGGACAAACAGGGCGGGGCCCGGCTCTAGGCCTTCCTCCTAGGCCTGAACAAAAGAACAAAGCCCTCCCAGAGATCGGGGCGGAACAGCCCCCACACTGAAGGAGGCGAGGGGCGCCCTCTTCGAGGACTCCCCAGCTCCCTCCCTCCGAGGCCGCTCCTAGCCTAGAGAGTGAGAGAGGTGACGTCACGCGGCCGGAGGGCTGCCGGTTGCCATAGTGATACCTGGGCTTCCCTCTAGAGCGATTCTCACACTCCAATCCCGGGTCCGGAAGCTCTGGGTCAATCACCAAACCTAGCGAAGGGAGCCGAAGCAGCTGGACTTTTACCTCGGCCAACCTCTTTTCATGCCTACAGCCGGTTTCAACGGCCACTTCCGGTCGTGCGGAGAGAACCCCACCCCCACTTACTAGCGGTAAACCGTGCTCTGAGGGCATGCAGGACTACGATTCCCAGAATGATCCGCGACGCTAAACTCCATTTCCCAGAGGCCTCAGCCAACGTGTGAGCTCTCGTAGAGCGGGATCGAGCAATTCTACCCGCGAATAGTTTGTTCCTAAATGTCTCAGGTAAAAGTCTTCTTTAGAGCTGTGGCTCTCAAGGTTTTGTGACCGGACTGATTGTAAGAATACACTTTTATGTACAAATATAACTCAGAAACGTAAATAAGCATTTCATAATGCATTACTTGCCCTTATTACTTGCCCGGCATTGTATTTAGTGTTCTGTTCCTTTGTTTAAAAAATTCTAGTCCTGACCCGTTATATTGTTTTCATGACTCTAAAATAGGTTGCGACCCACGTTTTAAACTGTGAGGTGGTCTTACCGTGTTTCGCCCTACGGTAGTGCATTGTATTTGCCTACTTCAATCAGCATGTAGTTGCCAATGGAGCCCAACGCCAGTCGGTGTGTCCTTGGCAGAAAAGAATCCAACAGAAGTAGGTACGTTTCTTTTTTAAACATGTGGCCCAAGCACTTCTGTGCGTCTCCGTATTTGTATAGTCGGGCTAAGGTCAAGTCACCCAGTCTGTTAACTGACAAAACACTGAATTTGAAAATTGCAACATTGAGTATATGAAGAACAAAGTTATAGTCAAAGGAAAGGGAACAATATCTAGAAGCAGATTTCAAAAAAGACCTACTGTGAGAAATAGAAAATTTCAGTAAACAATTCTTAGTAGGTTGTAAGAAGACATGGCCTAAATGAAACGAATGAAAGCTGTGAGAAAACAAGTTGAAATAAAAACACTGGATGAAAGGGGTTTAAAACACATGCAAGCATGTTTAAAATGAAGGAAGATAATTAAAATCATACTGGAGAAGAACAGAATTGATGCGGTGGTAAAGTGAATCAGTTGTATGCAGAATATTCTTTTAAAGCTGTGTGAATCATAAGAAAAACACGAATGAAGTAAAAGAAAGTGATAGATACATATGAAGGCCCGAGGATGAAAAGCCAACATGTGGATGATTCTCCATCAGGAAAGAGAGAACACATGAAATCAGCTATCATTTAATAGTTTCTATGTGCCAGGCAGTGTTCTGACTGCTTTATACCTAACATTTAATTCTTAAAATGATCTTTATTAAGTTATTTGTTATTATTTATTCTTTATTACAGAGGAAACTAAGGCACAGATAAGTTCAGTAGCCTGCCCAAGGTGACATAACCAATACATGAGGAAGCTGAGACTTGAATTTAGTAATTTGGTCCCAAGCTCCCATTTTTAATCTCAAATAAACAGTAGGCTCCCTAGTAAAGAGATGAACAGTTTCCTAAGTTTAAGAAGAGTACACCTCTCATTCATTGCTAGTGAGAGTGCAAAATGGTGCAGCTACTTTGGAAGACAGTTTAGCAGTTTCTTTCAAAACTAAGCACACTGTTACAATATGATCCAGCAATTGTACTCCTTGGTATTTACCTAAATGAACTGAAAACTTAGACACACACAAACACCTAATTGCCAAAACTTGGAAGCAACCAAGATGTTCTTCAATAGGTGAATGGTTAAATAAACTGTGGTATATCCCTGCTGTGTAATATTATTCAGCAATGAAAGGGGTTGGCAAGCTCCGGGAGTTAGTGAAAGACAGGGAAGCCTGGTGTGCTGCAGTCCATGGGGTGGCAATGAGTCAGACTGAGTGACTGAACTGAACTGAATGAAATGAGCAATTAAGCTACCAAAAAAACACAAACATTAAATGCAACTTGGTGAATGAAAGAAGTTAAAGCAAAAAGGTTACATACTCTAGAAGTCCAACTATATAATATTACGGGAAAGTTAAAACTATGAAAACGGTAAACATCCATGGTTGCTATGGGTTTGGAAAGGGAAGGAGGGATGAATGGATGTAGCACAGGGGATTTTTAGGGCAGTGAAATTATTTTGTATGTCATTGTGGTGGTGGATATATCATTGTACATTTGTCAAACTCTCCTATAGAGTGTCAAACAATACAGAATGAACCCCTAATATAAACTGTGGTCAATAATAATTTATCAATATTTGCTCATCAGTTGTAGCAAATGTACTAATGGAAGATGTTAATAGGGAAAATTGGGTAGTGGAGGGGGGCAGTGGTGAGCCGAGATGGGATGTTTCTGTAAACCTAAAACTGTTTTTTTAAGTATATTAATTTAAAAAATATATAATTGTTAAAAGTGTTTCTGGTAAGGTCTCAGCGGGAAATGAGGGACATCTCATTAGAAATTAGAAATTGGATATCTAATTAGGAAAGTGATTCCTGTAAAGTAACAGAACTTGGCTGAATTGTGTTCTTCAGTGGGATGAAAAACAATTTGTAAGCAATAAACTTGAATATTTAGCTGAGCAAATTTCCTAGATAAATGTGAATGTACACCCTGGTTTCTCTGTGCTGTTTATAGTACAAAATGTAAGGAAAAAGACAAAAGAGGAAAGAACTATTAAGCAGAATAAGCAAAAAGAAACCATTTTATGATGGTTTGGAAAAATTTCAACTACACCTTCTACAAACGAGGCTTCCAATACAAATTGAAAGACGCGTGTATTGAAAAAATGTATATGTAAAATTTCTGTCCTCAGTGACTTCTCTTCATAGTTTTAGCAACTGTGTGTACACATAAAAAAGTAAGCAACCATTGTAAGCAGCATATAGATATTCCCTGAGTATATAGGCAAAATACTGAGTACCAACCATATGCCAAGCACCCATAAGAAACACAATCTGCAAATAAAGTATAATTTAGTGAATAAAAGCCAAAGTTTATTGAGTCTACTTGGTTACTAGCTATAAATACTTTACTTGAACCAAGTCATTTAATTGATTCAGGGTGCCAAACAGAGAAAATAAAAGGATGGAAATTCACAGAAAATTCATAGGTTAATAAGAGTTCCAAAGAATAGCAAGGAGAGATAAGAAAGCGTTCCTCGGTGATCAATGCAAAGAAATAGAGGAAAACAATAGAATGGGGAAGACTAGAGATCTCTTCAAGAAAATTAGAAATACAAAGGAAACATTTCATGCAAAGATGAGCACAATAAAGGACAGAAATGGTATCGACCTAACAGAAGCAGAAGATATTAAGAAGAAGTGGCAAGAATACACAGAAGAACTATACAAAAAAGATCTTCATGACCCAGATAACCACAATGGTGTGATTACTCACCTAGAGCCAGACATCCTGGAATGCGACGTCAAGTGGGCATTAGGAAGCATCATTACAAACAAAGCTAGTGGAGGTAATGAAATTCCAGTTGAGCTATTTCAAATTCTAAAAGATGATGCCGTGAAGGTGCTGCACTCAATATATCAGCAAATCTGGAAAACTCAGCAGTGGCCACAAGACTGGAAAAGGTCAGTTTTCATTCCAGTCCCAAAGAAAGACAATGCCAAAGAATGTTCAAACTACCACACAATTGCACTCATCTCACACGCTAGCAAAATAAAGCTCAAAATTCTCCAAGCCAGGCTTCAACAGTATGTGAACTGTGAACTTCCAGATGTTCAAGCTGGATTTAGGAAAGGCAGAGCAACCAGAGATCAAATTGCCAACATCTGCTAGATCATTGAAAAAGCAAGAGAGTTCCAGAAAACATCTACTTTTGCTTTATTGACTATGTCAAAGCCTTTGACTGTGTGGATCACAACAAACTGTGGAAAATTCTTCAAGAGATGGGAATACCAGACCACCTGACCCACCTTTTGAGAAATCTGTTACGAAGCAATAGTTAGAACTGAACATGGAACAACAGACTGGTTCCAAATGGGAAAAGGAGTATGTCAAGGCTGTATATTGTCACCCTACTATTTAACTTATATGCAGAGTACATCATGTGAAATGCTGGGCTGGATGAAGCACAAGCTGGAATCAAGATTGCCAGGAGAAATATCAATAACCTCAGATATGCAGATGACAGCACCCTATAGCAGAAAGTAAAGAAAAACTAATGAGCCTCTTGATGCAAGTGAAAGAGGATAATGAAAAAGTTGGCTTAAAACTCAACACTCAGAAAACTAAGATCATGGCATCTGGTCCCATCACTTAATGGCAAAAAGATGGAGGAACAATGGAAACAATGAGAAACCTTATTTTGGGGGGCTCCAAAATCACTGCAGGTGGTGGCTGCAGCCATGAAATTAAGACCCTTGCTCCTTGGAAGAAAAGCTATGACAAACCTAGACGGCATAATAAAAAGCAGAGGCATTACTTTACCAACAAAGGTCCGTCTAGTCAAAGCTATGGTTTTTCCAGTAGTCATGAATGGATGTGAGAGTTGGACTATAAAGAAAGCTGAGTGCCGAAGAATTGATGCTTTTGAACTGTGGTGTTGGAGAAGACTCTTGAGAGTCCCTTGGACTTCAGGGAGATCCAACCAGTCCATCCTAAAGGAAATCATTCCTGAATATTCATTGGAAGGACTGATGCTGAAGCTGAAATGCCAAATACTTTGGCCACCTGATGCGAAGAGCTGACTCATTTGAAAAGACCCTGATGCTAGGAAAGATTGAAGGCAGGAGGAGAAGGAGATGACAGAGGATAAGATGGCTGGATGGTATCACCAACCTGATGGACATGAGTTTGAATAAGCTCTGGGAGTTGGTGATGGACTGGAAAGCCTGGCGTGCTATAGTCCATGGGGTTGCAAAGAGTCAGACACAACTGAACGAACTGAACTTGCACAGTGGCCAGAATTTTCAAATAACCAGATTTTTCAAGAAAATACATAATGAAAATCTTAGTATGTCATAATAAATATTCATGCATAACATACTTTTTAGTGGCAGCAAAAATATAACATCATAGTAGATGAATTATTTTTCAAAAGAAAGATATTTGCCAAAGCTTAATGGATACACCCAAAAAACATATGATAGCAAATCACTCAATGCATTTACACACAGCAAACAGACCCATGTACCCAACATCCAATTTGAAAGTTAAAATCATTACTCTCCTTGTTAAACTCCTAGTTAAAACTCCTTGCAAGAGTAGTGGGACCTCCCAGTCATGTCCTCTCAAGGGTAATTATTACCCTCATCATAATGTACACCATACATTAATTTCACCTATTCTTGAACTTTCAAAAATTGGAATGACTATGTATTCTTTTTTGTCTGACTTTTCCCACTCAATATTAGCTTGTGAAATTTTGTCCATATGGGGTTATGTGTACTTGTAATTCCTTCACTCTCCATGTGGTGTGATATTATAGTGAAAAACCTCTCAATTTGCCTTTTCTACTGTAAATGGACTTTGGGGTTGTTTCCAATTTCAGCTTAAAATAATAACTAGACTTTTTGTTTCTTGCAACTCAACTCTGGCTCTTCCTTTACTGAGATTGATTCTGACATGCTTACATTTTTTTTTTAAGTCCAGAAAAAAAGTTGCAGCTGTGTCCAATCCTTGTTCCTTGTTATCCTAAATCAACCTGTTGATTAATAATTTTGGTTCAGATGCATCACTAATTACTTTCTATTTTGCACATATATTTTTTCAACCACAAAGATTTTCTTTGATACCTAATTTCAATCAAAGCTAGTGTTCCAAATGACTTCAGAGAATATATATACTTGATAAAAATATGTACACCAAATAACATGTTATGTATAAACTATGGACAGCAATCTTTTTAGCATAATTTCTATCAAAACTGCTTCGTGCCTGTCCCTGTAAACTATGGACAGCAATCTTTTTAGCATAATTTCTATCAAAACTGCTTTGTGCCTGTCCCTGTAAACTATGGACAGCAATCTTTTTAGCATAATTTCTATCAAAACTGCTTCATGCCTGTCCCTTCATGCCTACAGGTTGTCTCCCATAAAACCACTGAACATCTTAGGTCTCTCTGCCTTTACCTCATTCTCTTCTCTTCCCCTCCTCCCTCTCCTTCCTGGTCCCTCCTCCTCATTTCTCTATTTAGGTGATGTGATTTCTCTGTTTGTGATTGTTTTCCTCTTTTCTTAAATTATTAGTGAAAAACACCAAGAAGTAGACAAAAGCCAATTACAGTAATGTTTGCACGGGACTGGCCCAGGAAAACTCCTGACTGGCAGCTTTTGACTCAGATGGGAAAACTAGAAGGGGAAAAGAAAACATACTTGCATTGGTTAAATTTTGAGAAAATGAACTCCTATCTTGGTAAAAATCAAACTAAGATCTTTTTAGAAGGTAGCCAGGTTCTAGGGGCGACAGGAACTCACCAACCATCTATAAATTTTATTCTTAACATGACAGAAGCGTGGAAGCATATAGTGAAATACAAAGCACCGTACAAACACAATGGGATTGGCGTTCCCTTAGGATTGATGTGGGCTGAGGCACTTAGGGACACAGAACAAGTGGGATGCAAGGAGGCCTTTGTGCATTTACCTCACTTTTTACTTAGCACGTAAATCAGGGAACTGAGCCCCTCCCTGAAAGCCACTAGCGTTCTTCAAGGGGCCTCAGTGCCTGCAAGAAGTTACAAACAAAAGCTACACCTATCAGGGCTATTTAACTCCTGACAACTCGAAAAGCTACGGCTGATGCAGTGAAGACTTCCCTTCTAGTGCTCTCTGTTCCCACAGGTGCCCAGAGAATTTCATCTCCATGCCAAACTTGCATTTCACCTGAGGGTTTCTATTCAGTTTGCAAGAGTACGTTTTCTTGCACCAAACTCATTTTTGTTCTTTCCCGTGACATTGGCCAATGAAATTTCTATTTAAGGATTAAAACGGAAAGGATGCTGCGCTTGTAGTCGTGGCCGAGTGGTTAAGGCGATGGACTAGAAATCCATTGGGGTCTCCCCGCGCAGGTTCGAATCCTGCCGACTACGGTGTGTACATCTAACTTCGAAGCATATTAGAACGAGCTACGTAATACGTACCTTTTGAGGCGATGTTTTTACTTCGACTCTGCCTTGGAAACTTAGAAATCTCTGCAGTCAACAGATACGCTTTTAGCAACTACTTCCAGTATTCTCCAAATTCAGATCATGGCCATGCGTGTAGATAGGAATCAGTGCACCAAAAAGGCAGCTATCGAGAGACAGATTACCTTTTATTTTTCCTTTTTGTCTTTTATCGTAAAGTTCTCACTGAGCACCATCGCTGGCCGTCCCACTGTGCTGCCAGTTCTGGGAATTGAGGGAGGAACTGGACTCAAGGCTGCTACTGCTGTCACTTCAGTCGTGTCCGACTCCGTGCGACCCCATAGACGGCAGCCCACCAGGCTCCCCCGTCCCTGGGATTCTCCAGGCAAGAACACTGGAGTGGGTTGCCATTTCCTTCTCCAATGCAGGAAAGCGAAAAGTGAAAGTGAAGTCGCTCAGTCGTGTCTGACTCTTAGCGACCCCATGGACTGCAGCCTACTAGGCTCCTCCGTCCATGGGATTTTCCAGGTAAGAGTACTGGAGTGGGGTGCCATTGCCCTCAAGGCTAGACATGGATATATTTGGCTCGGATACTGAATCGCACGATGTACAGTCGATAGCAGGAAGCGTAGCTTTCACAGTGAATTAATAAAGACAACGGTGAGCAATTGTATGGAGATTCCTCTAGAGTAGCATACTGTCTTTCCACATTAGTGCTGTATTCTGAAGGAGATCAGCCCTGGGATTTCTTTGGAAGGAATGATGCTAAAGCTGAAACTCCAGTACTTTGGCCACCTTATGCGAAGAGTTGACTCATTGGAAAAGACTCTGATGCTGGGAGGGGTTGGGGGCAGGAGGAGAAGGGGACGACAGAGAATGAGATGGCTGGATGGCATCACTGACTCGATGGACGTGAGTCTGGGTGAACTCCGGGAGTTGGTGATGGACAGGGAGGCCTGGCGTCCTGCAATTCATGGGGTCGCAAAGAGTCGGACACGACTGAGCGACTGAACTGAACTGAACTGAACTGTGCATCTCTACCTATCCTGATGGAGACCGAGGTTCGATTCTCCTAAACATTGGGCACTGTCTCTCTTCTATTAATAATTATTAAGTAATATTAAGTAATTAATATTACTATTCTATTCATATTAAGTTACTATTACATTACTATTCATATTAAGTAATATGAAAAGAGGATGGCCTCTCCACAGTTAACAAGTGATCCAGCCGATTTAGTGACAGGTGAAGACTACATTTTTATTTTATGTAAATGTATAATATACAATATTATGAGTATATATGTACTTTAAGACATATATAGTTTATGTTAAGAATGTATGTTTTAAAAAATATATGTGTGTGTATACTTTTCTCTCTTGTATATGATAGAGATAGAAAAGGAAAAATACAGTAATACAAATGCTAACATTTGGGGACTGGAATAGCCAGGAATTGTCTGTATTCTTGTAACTTTTCCGTCAATCTGAAATTATTTCAGAATTAAATTATTTTAAAATAAAAAGTTAAAAAAAGACTAATAAAACCATAACTGAAAAACATTTTCATTGACATTTAAAAGCATAGATACACAATTTGAACCATAGATATGAAAGAAATAAGAAGTAAATTAATGAATGAGAGTTTAGAACTGATGAAGGAATGTGATGCAAACTGCTGTAGTGAGCAAGGACATCCATAACACATGAGAAAAGTTAAATAGAGAGAGCATACCTAAAACAACATAATGACTACATTTTACGATGTGAAAATAAGACGATGCTATAATTCAAAACAGCAATAACATGTGTGATGGGAAGATGTGGCCAAATCCAATTGTTCTATGTTCCCTTATAATATTGAAAAAGGTTAGAATTAAATGTACACTCAAAACATGATACATATTTGGACCATTGCTGAATACCAGACCACCTGACCTGCCTCTTGAGAAACCTGTATGCAGGTCAGGAAGCAACAGTTAGAACTGGACATGGAACAACAGACTGGTTCCAAATAGGAAAAGGAGTACGTCAAGGCTGTATATTGTCACCCTACTTATTTAACTTATATGTGGAGTATATTATGAGAAATGCTGGGCTGGAGGAAGCACAAGCTGGAATCAAGATTGCCAGGAGAAATATCAATAACCTCAGATATGCAGATGACACCACCCTAATGGCAGAAAGTGAAGAGGAACTAAAGAGCCTCTTGATGAAAGTGAAAGAAGAGAATGAAAAATTTGACTTAAAGCTCAACTTTCAGAAAACTAAGATCATGGCATCTGGTCCCATCACTTCATGGCAAATAGATGGGGAAACAACAGAAACAGTGAGAGACTTTATTTTTGGGGGCTCCAAAATCACTGCAGATGGTGATTGCAGCCATGAAATTAAAAGACGCTTACTCCTTGGGAGGAAAGTTATGACCAATCTAGACAGCATATTAAAAAGCAGAGACATCACTTTGCCAACAAAGGTCCATCCAGTCAAGGCTATGGTTTTTCCAGTAGTCATGTATGGATGTGAGAGTTGGACTATAAAGAAAGCTGAGCGCAGAAGAATTGATGCTTTTGAACTGTGGTGTTGGAGAAGACTCTTGAGAGTCCCTTGGACTGCAAGGAGATCCAACCAGTCCATCCTAAAGAAGATCAGTCCTGGGTGTTCATTGGAAGGACTGATGTTGAAGCTGAAACTCCAATACTTTGGCCACCTGATGCAAAGAGCTAACTCATTTGAAAAGACCTGATGCTGGGAAAGATTGAGGGCAGGAGGAGAAGAGGACGACGAGAAGAACCATCTCAGAGGATGAGATGGTTGGATGGCATCACTGACTCAATGGACATGAATTGGGTAAACTCTGGGAGTTGGTGATGGACAGGGAGGCCTGGCATGCTGCGGTTCATAGGGTCACAAGGAGTCAGACACGACTGAGCGACTGAACTGAACTGAACTGAATGGAGGAGTGTTAAAATCAGTATTTCTGTGAGCCATGTTCAAAACCAAGCAGCTTTTGTTTTTTTAATGAAGGAATAGAAAGATATAAGGATAATTTTGAAATTTTAATTTGAAATTAATTTTTAACATTTTGTCATCAAATTTTGGTAGTCAGATTTTAAAGTTAACATTATTGTGCAGTACTGTCAGACACTAGATTATTTCTTCAGTAATTTTATTGCACAGTTGAGTGGTCAAATCCATTCAGACACTAGATTATTTCTTCAGTAATTTTATTACACAGTTGAGTGGTCAAATCCATTCCTTTTCCCTTTCATTGAATCTCATTTGTCCCTCATTTGTCTATTACTTCTTTTCATTATAGACAAAATATTCTTTATTTTTTACAGAGGAAAAAAGATTGATCATAGTTAAGACCTATAAAGGCATTGATGAGGAGTCAACACAGGTATGGCTTGAAGGGCCACATCCTTGAGAGAAGGGAAACACATGATGAGTTGAACAAGAGCTTGCCCTTGAGGGACACATTGTGTTTTGCAGCATTTTATCAATAGAATAGACCTTAGGTGGAAAAAGCAATTGCGCTGAACTGAAGAGATACTCATCAGTGTTTGGCTACCAAAATCCATAGGACCTGCAGGTCAAAATTCAGATGATGAGGGAACCACAGAGAAGGAACTCAAACTTCTATGTATAAATTCTCCTTACAGTATTGACTAATTCCTAAATTTCCAACACACAAGAAAAGTTCCAAAACTCTGTAGGAAAGAGAAGCTGGAAGGCTAAAAATCTGTAGAGATTCATCAGCTGCTTAGTTTTTGAGAAACAGAGGTTAAAGTTCATGCCTCTCCCAGTTAATAAACTCTGTCATTTGAGATTTCAGAAGCATATCTTTTAAGCAGTAAGGGACAAACCCAGCTGTAAGGACCAAAGAGTAAGGTCTGTGTCTTCAGAGTACAGAGAACCTAACATAGACCGACCATAACAATGGCTCAGTCTTTGTATATTCCAGAAAGACTACCAGAAAACTCTGAATGTTTAGAAAGAAAGCAATATAGGTCTATATAGCCCATTGAACAAAGAAGAAAACACAACAGAGGTTTTAAAATACTTTGAGCTGAATGAAAATAAAAATATGATACATCATAATTTGTCTGATGTAGCTAAAGCTATTTTTGTAGAGAAATTTTCATCTTTAATTCCATGTATTAGAACAAGAGAAAGGTTGAAAATCAGTGATCTAACTCAAGAAGCTATAAAAAACTGGGAACTTAAATGCAAAAGGTAGAAGGAACTATTAAAATAAGTACAGAAATCAATGAAAAGCAGATATAATCAGAAAAAATCAGCAAAGCAAAAGGTTGGTTCTTCGAAAAGACTGATAAAATAGATAAACCCAATGAGACTAACCAAAAAAAAAAGATCTTTAATTAAGACATCAAGATCTTTAATGTCATCTTCTTTTTGAAGAAAAATAGAAATTTAATGGTCTAAGATTTCCTCTTGAGAACCTAGCTAGGTTTTAGAGTTTATTAAACTTTAAAAGTTAGAAGGAAAGAACTAATGAGAATAAAAGTTGTTATCACTGAAAAAGAAAGGAAAAATAGACAAAATCAACAAAGGAAAAATTCACTTTTTAGTTAGTAAAATTGCTACTCCAAATCAAGACTGATGTTTTTAAAAAAGAAAAAGTTAATAAGAATAAATAGAAGATGACATTAAAGATCTTACTAATATCAGGATTAGAGTCAGAGGATAAAATGAATAGTTTGGGGGGAAAATTTATCAATAGAAGATAAAGGCTTCTATATAAACACAACTTACCAAAGCAAACACAAAAGGAAATGAAAAGTTTAGATAGTCTGAAGTTTGTTAAAGAAATTAAAATCATAATTACATTTTGTATTAGTTTACTATGGCTGCCATGACAAAATACCACAGATTGAGTGGCTTAAACAACAGAAATTCATTTTCTCACAGTTCTGGAGGCTGGAAGTCCAAGATCAAGATGTCAACAGGTTGGTTTCTCCTGAGGTCTCTTCCCTTGGCTTGCAGATAGTCACCTTCTCTCTGTGTCCTCACCGGGTCTTTCCTCTGTGCATGCTTATCTGTGGTATTTCTGTGTACCCAAATTTCCTCTTATCAGGATACTGAGGTTAAATTAGTGTCCATTTTAACGGCCTCATTTTGAATTATTAGCTTAATTCCCAACTCTTTTTATGAGGCCAGCATAATCTTCATATTAAAATCTGACAAAGATGTTACTAGAGAAGGAGTTACATGTCAAACTTTGTGATAAACCTTCTAGATGCAAAACCACTAAACAAAATAATAGCAATCATATCTAGTAATATATAGAGATAGGAATCAAAGTAAAAAGGTAATGCTTGTTTTCGTAATATGAAATCTTAATATATAAAAAACCGATCACTTTAAATGTATTACCAAATGTAAGAGAAAAAAATCATATTAGTAGATGCAAAAAATTTGAAAAAATTCAATGCCAATCATTAAATTTTTGAGCAGTTTAGGAATAGAAAGGAGATTTCTTAATCTCATAATGCATATATACAAAATCCTACATCTAACATCCTAATTGTGGTAAATTTTTTTTTTAATTGTATCTTTTTTCCCCCAGTATTTATTTATTTATTTGGCTTTCCAGGTCTTAGTTTCTCACGCAGGATCTTTGACCTTTGTTGCTGCATGCAGGATCTTTAGTTGCAGTGTGTAGTTCCATGACCCTGGGCCCCCTGCATTGGGAACTGAGTCTTAGCCACTGGACCACCAGAGAAGTCCCTCTGGTAAATATTTGACACTTTCTTCCACTAAAGGGCCAGGACAAGCATAACCACTATTGCCACTGTTATTCAACACTGCACTGGGCATTCTTAGGCCAGGCAACAAGACAAAGAAAAGATATTTAGATTGAAAATGAATATCTTTCATCAGTTCTATTCAAATAGGACGGTCATCATTGGCAGATGATATGAATAAGTGCTTGGAAAATCTCCTAAGATCTACAAATTAGTAGAATTAATAAGTAAAAATAGCAAAATTACTAGATACAAAATCCCATATTCAACTATATATTTTCATGTACGCCAGCAACAATGCACAATTTTTATCACATAATAGCAAGAAAACTATCAATATCCTAATAATAATTATAATAAATGTAATAAAAATGTGCAAGACTATATTAAAACTTCCAAATCATTGTGCAGAGAATTTTAATAATATCTAAATAAAAGATATATTCATTGATTGAAAGTCTCAAATTCAATGCATTTGAAATAAAATGCTCAAAGAGGACTTCTGATAGAATTGAAAAACTGTTTCTAAAATATATGTACACATAGAAAGGACCTAGAATAGTCAAGGAAATCTTGCAAAGAAAGAACAAATCCAGAGGACCTTTTGCTACCACACAACAAGTTTTATTCTGAAGCTATACTGATTAATAAAATGTGCTATTGGTATAAAGATAAAGGGAACAAAATAGATATGCTGATACAAGACCATGTACATTTAAAAAAGTGTCACTGCAATTCAAAGGAGAACATGATAGGTTTTTCAAAAGGTGGTACTGGGTCAACTGGATATACAAAGGAAAACAATGTGGACATTGCTTTCTGTAAACTAGCCCCTAAACTAATTCAAGATGGCTTAAAGACTTAAATGTGCAAGGTAAAAATAATAAAATTTACAGAGGAAAACAGGAGACTACTTCATGAACTTTGGGTTGCCAAAGATTTCCTATTTAAGGGCCACAAAAAGCAATAACCATAAAAGATAATTTTGACTTGTTTAAACTTAAGAACTTTAGCATATCCAAAGACATCATTAACAGTGAGAAAAGGCACAGAGTGGGAGATGTTTAGAAGTATATCTG